>NC_081314.1:87535892-87838922 GCF_026419965.1 Kogia breviceps | reverse complement strand
AAAGGAACCCAATTATCTGAGAGCAAAGGAACCCGGTTATCAGGGTGAATCAAGCACTATGGCTTGTATTACTTGGTAAACAGATTTGTAATATACGTAATTGCGTATGTTTAGAAAATAAAATGGAATCTAAAACTTGGGGATTTATAAGTCGATTTATATATTAATTTTTATTGTCACAGTAATTGTTAAATAGTATTATTAAAAACAGTGCATATATACAAAGAAAAAAGGTTAGAAACTATATACCATAATGTTAAAATTGGTTATATCTGGGTGTTGAAATTAGATGCATGTTTTGCATATACATCAATGAACATGTATTACTAGTGTAAGCAGGAAAAAATGTTATATTTTTAAAATGCTGTTTCTATCCAGCCTATCTATTCTTTTATTCCCCAATAATTGAAACTCATTTATGCTTTAAAGTTAAATTAAGCTTATTCTTAAATATTTCGCAGGCCAGACAATAAGTTTTCTTGAGTTTTCTGTGAACAGGTTCTTTAACCCACTGTATTCACCACCTTCCTTAACCCAATATTGACCTCAGAGGTCTTGGTCGCACCTGGAATTCTAACACAAACATGGAACAATTGAGGTGACTTTTTCAGAACACTTTTAATTGTCCTGCGTCCTCCCTTTTTCTATCAATCCTTACTTTTCCTGAATCACCTACCCATACATACACACCAATCAAGTAAACAAGGAAAGAAAGAAAAGGGTCTCTTTTAAGGCTACTTCTCACCTTGGTGAGTAGAATATTCCACAGTGTGATAAGCCTTGGAAGGATAAAATTGCAGTTCTTGGGAAGAGGCTCTTCTCAAAAGATTGCCACTTAAGGCGTCACCTTGGATTCAGTTTTATCTCACTGGTAGCGTGTTCTCATTCTCTCCAATTAGAATCATAACATATTCAAATGACTTGCATCATCCTAGAAAATCGTGAACTGACCTGAGGAGACAGCGGTGGAGAGGCAAGGTTATACCTTATCTCTCCATCTCAACATAACAGGAAGGGGTCCTCCCTTGCACTTGTCTAAAGGTCCCTGTTTATTACCAATGGAGAAAATCTTGAGTCCAATTTGCCTAGGACACAAGAATGCAGGTAATTAAAAGATAACATTTACATAGTACTCATTACCTGCCAGGCACTGCTTTAAGTACTTCATAGTTATTCACTCATTTAATCCTCACACAAACCCATGATATGGCTACAGCCACTACACCCACCTGAGTAACTTGCTCAAGGCCATATTCTAGTAAATGGCATAACTGGGATTCAACTGCAAGCAGTCTAGTCACAGTCTTTAACCATTATGCTATAGTGAAATGGGTCCAGG
Organism: Kogia breviceps; assembly: GCF_026419965.1. Lineage (NCBI taxonomy): Eukaryota > Metazoa > Chordata > Mammalia > Artiodactyla > Physeteridae > Kogia > Kogia breviceps. The sequence continues at coordinate 87,837,583 of NC_081314.1, read as the reverse complement.
TCACACAGAAGAACTTAGATCCAGTCTGAACCCATTTCGTTTCTGGGTTGGAACCAGAAGTCCCTAGTTGAGGGATTTATAAAGCATGCATTAACTCTCCTGTAATTGCTGGTTTCAGTGAACCAAAACCTCACTCTCATCTCAGTATTGAGAAATTCCTTAGGAATTCAGCACCCAAACTCTCCCCTACCTTTTAAGCACCTATAAAAGGGGTGGGGGTATTAATAAAAATTTATTCAGGGTGATATAAGAATTCATTAAGATCTTGGGGAAAATATATATGTGTATATATATATATATATATATACGTATATATGTATATATATACGTATATATATACATATATACGTATATATATATATATCTCATGGTGGCTGACATACAATAGATGTCTGTAAATGGTTATTTATCATACACAAAACCAAATAAGTATGGATGATGGCACAAAGCTAAGCATTTAGGAACCACAGAATGTGAAATATGGCTTCTGCCCTTAAGAAATTCATAGTCTCATGAATCTGAAGGAAGTCAGAAAACAAACCTTTTGAAAGCTAGAGAAATAAGTGTCAAATAGGATTAGAACTATATGGCAGCCATCTTGAGATCATGCTTTTAACCACACCTCCATATTATCTCTCTCTCTTTTGTATTGCTTATAGCCAATGATTACATTGTCATTGTAGGTTACCATAGCATCAAATGCCACTTTCAGCCTTCTCCCATTGGTGGGTGTCCCAACTCATTCCTGTGAGAGCCTCAACCTCTTATGTTAGTTCAGAGCCATTTTCAGATGGATTTCTTATCCACAACAAGCTGAATATCTTTTAATTATGCTTAATTCAAATTTATATAGAGCCTCATAAACATATACATACAAAGATGATTACTATTAGTAGCAATTATAAGTATTGTACTCTGACAATTTATATTTGAAAGTTCATTTACATTGCATATATCAGTGTTAATACAGTATATCATATATACTTTATTTTCTAAATATTTTCTGTCCCTTAACTATTTTTTATGATATACCTTTCTTAGATTTCTAATTTGTTTTTCTTCCTCTCAAGTATCTTGCACATGTATGAAACACTAAGATATTGAGTGAAAGAAAAAAACTTTAAATGACTGATGATGAATAATTTCTGATTACTAGCACACTCAAATTTGGGGGTGGGGTTGGGGGGGAATGGCTATATCATTTGGGTCTTTAACACCTAAGGAATTTGCTAGAGAATTAGGTGCTCATCTCATTACTTCCAATGAAAATCTACTTTCTTCCTCCAGGGCTTTTCAGTGGATTTTGTAGAATAGAGGTTTCCTAGTTACCCCCATTTGTGAAAGATACTGTACTGATAGATTTCCATGATGAATTCTCCCACTTCTGAGTTTTGAGTGATTTCTAACATCTGATATGGAAACGAAGAAAGCAAGCGAGGAAGAATTTTGAAAAAAGGTTATGGAAATAGCTGGGAGTCTTCCTGCTGAGCCCTCCCAGAACTAGAGTTTTGAATAATGCATGTTCCATAAATCTAAGTGTCCCACTATATGCCACATTTTAGAACAGGGAGAGAAAATAACAGCTACTGTCCACACTTATCACCAATAATAAATTGCAAGGCTCCTGTGCGTGGTGGCGATTAACGCAAAATGCAACCCCAAACACATAACTAAATAAATAGATAGTTTGACTTTTGTGGGGGTTATCTCTCTTCCTCCTCCTTTCTCTCTCTCCTCTCTAAATAGAAAATGCATTTTTTTAAAATCTCTGGAACACCTACCCTATTCTCTTTGATACAGACAAATGGGCTCTTATTTCCCAGGCAAGGGCAGGTGAGAGAGAGAGAGAGAGAGAGAGAGAGAGAGAGAGAGAGAGAGAGAGAGAGAGAGATTCTATAAGAAAGAAAGAGAGATAAACAGAGAGAGAGACAAAGAGACTGAGAATTCAGTGGCAGGGAGTTACAGTACTGCAGAATTCACATACGCTAATGGGATAAAAAGGGAGAGTGTGCAGAGTAGCTAGGAATAGTAGTAGTAGTAGTAGTTTGGGAATCAAACATAGCCATGCAACAAGCAAATTTTTAGAGGATGAATTTGCAAAGGAACGCTGGCTCTGAATGCTTTCAGTTAGATTTTGAAATCTTTTACATGAAAAACTCCCCCAAATCCTTCAGAAATTAAAAATATATCAACATTTGCATGAAAATTAGATATTGATCATGCATCTAGACAAGAAAACCCTTTCAGAAGGTGAGAAATTAAACTCCATTGTAAATAATTGTTATCAGTTTTTATAGGACTCCCTGAATACTGCTATACCCCAGATGGAGCCATCATTTATTGAGACCCTTCCGTTGGAAGGCATTTTACACATAGTTCATATATTAGTTTATTTAATCTTCTCACCAACCTTGTGATAGTTTAGTACTATTATCTTTATTGTTCAAAGGAAGAAACAGGCTCAGAGAGACTAGGTAAATTTCCCAAAGGTACCCATCTGCTAGGTAGCAGAGTTGGGATTTGAATTCCTCTTCTGGTAAACACCAACATCTATCCTCTTTTCACCTGCCATGTATGGGGTTGCCAGACAAAATAAGGCCATCCAGTTAAATTTGAATTTCAGATGAATAACAGGTAATTTTTTAGCATAAGTATGTCCTAAGTATTGCATGGGATATACTTATACCAAAAGTGTACCATTATTTATCTAAAATTCAAATTTGGATATTTTTATTTGCTAAACCTGGCAACCCTTGCCATATGTCTTCTCTGGATCCATCTATCTATTTATGAAAGGGAGCAAAGCAATGAAAGGGAAATGGAAGAGAGGAGGGAGTATTGAGGCACCTATCCCATTAAGTGTTAGCATGTTCCTGTGTGAAAAGACTTCAATCTAAAATGGAACCGGAGGATATGAAATGGAGACTCTCACACATGCACCCTCAGAAGAATGGAACTTAAGAGCCCAGATACTGATTTCCATTAAATGCCTGATTTACAGAAGACCAAGACTTACTTCTTGACCAGTGAACATCTACCAAGAAATCTCCCTATCCTCAAGCCAGGGAACTTACTGCTTGGACTCTGGCTGGACTTCCCCCTCTATGCACTCCTTGACCATAAATACAGCCTACACACAACCTTCAAGGACTAGCCCCCGTAGCTTGCTACAGCATGCATTTGCCCAATTGCTATTCCTCTGCTATTACCGAATAAGAGCAATTTCTGATCATTTGAGCTTGCCTCAGTTTACCTTCTTTAGTTTGACAGCACCAAGGTACCCGGTGCTGTTTGGAAGATTATCAGAGTTTTCAGGATAATGTTTGGCATCAAGGGCAGCAAAAGTGTGGCAGTTACACCACAAATCGGGAAGACAACTGAACTGACAAGCGTAACCCTGGATTTCAGACCTGCCACTCACTGGAGGGAACTGGGTGGTCTGTAAGCTCTAACATTGTCTTACGTTCTCTACTCTACATATAATCAGTCAAGGAAGAAATTTGTACCCAAAGATTTCTTTGTTTCCACTTTATCCCACCCCTCCAGTTTTTACTTAATGTCCCAGCTCCCCATTCACAGGAAAGAAAAATGGTGGAACTGTGAAAAAACTCCTAGAACGGCTTCCTAGTAAACATTCTTGGGCATTTGAGTGCAACATTTGGCTACACAGCTGAGACTTCAGTATTGGCCTTGCCCATGCTTCCTGCCCCAGGCACCGCTGCCTCTCCAGTCCCTAAGGTGTGGACCATTCTTCCCGGTTTTCTTCTCTCCACATTCTACCAGTCATAACCTCTTTGTCCTCTGCCTCACTGGCCTAGCATTCAGCCTTTTTGCTCTCTGCTAGGGAACTGATAAATGTAATGTGAGCTAATCTGTTAATGACCATCAAAAGGCTTACCCCTTCCAGATAACATCTGCTGCCTTAAATGCTGTTAACATCAAGGCATAAGTAGGCTGGTAGTGGAAATATTTTACATCAAGGAGATGTTTTCTTATCACTTTTTTTTTTTTTTTTTTTTTTTTTTTTTTGCAGGTACGCGGGCCTCTCACTGCTGTGGCCTCTCCCGTTGCGGAGCACAGGCTCCGGACGCACAGGCTCAGCGGCCATGGCTCACGGGCCCAGCCGCTCCGCGGCATGTGGGATCTTCCCGGACCGGGGCACGAACCCGCGTCCCCTGCATCGGCAGGCGGGCTCTCAACCACTGCGCCACCAGGGAAGCCCTATCACTTCTATATTACATTAAATCAATGATGCCCCAATCCCCCACCCCCACTTTATGCAATTGATCAACCAGCGTATCTGTTTCCCTCACTCCATCATACTTTTCAATTTATTTAAGCATGGTATATTAGGAAAACCAATATTTTCCCTGATTCTTAACTGAGGTGTAGTTGATTGAATGGAAGTAACTAAATCTGTTGTACAGAAGCCTTGTTTAGTAAAATGAGAAATCATTAACAAAAATGACTCTACCAGGCAAGTAAATTGCTGGCTCATTTTCCTCACCCCCCTACCCTCATTCATACATTTTTTTTTTAAAGAATTATTTCAGGTTTCTCTCTCTCTAGAATACCTTTTATTATCCCCCCAAAACTTCCCTCATTTATATCCTCATTGTATCCCACATGTCTTCCCATCCTAGCACTGTGGTTAAACTTAGGAACTCAGGAGTTAAACTGACAGATACAAATCCTGACTCTACCATTTCATAGTTGTGTGACTTCGGACAAGTTAATTTCATCTCTCTATGCCTGAATTTCTTACCTGTGAGATGGGGTGTTTCCTTCCTCATAAGAGTGTTCTCAGCACCGAATGAATATATACATATGGGGGGGTATATATATAGCACATAGACATAGAATGAGGTCTGGCACACAGCAAGCCTGGCATATGTACATAGTGTTATTTGATATGCGTGTTTATACATCTGCCTTCCAAAAATGTATGAAGTTTTGGAGGGCAGGGAATTTGTGCAGTTCATGTAGAGCATTCAGTACCCTGCCCATCGTCAGCACTCAATAAATGCTTATGTAACAGATATATCTACATATACGGTTCCAATGAACAATATGAAAATAGGCTTGGGCTCTTTTTCTGAGGTTAGAATGCCAAGCAGCTGGCAACAGAACTCAAAAATAACATTTATTGTTTTCTGTAAAAGTCTCAAGGGCTATTGAGACCTCCAAACTCCAAGAATGAAAAATAGTTGTTTAGCTGATTGATTTCCTTGTTTATCTATGCTTTTGTAGTGTCTGGCCTGATATGGCTGCTTTTGATTGTGAGTCACTTTGCTTCCATATAGAAAATCCTTCTCTAATCAAAAATTGTTTCTCTTAATGTTAGCATTTATTTTCAGTTAAATTCTCACCTATTCAAAGAAAAATATTTTGAACTACTCATTACTTATTCATGTGTGCATATATATGTATATATTACATATATATGTTACATATATGCATGTGTGTGTATATATATGATATAAATACATATATCTATAAAATAATCCTTCTCTGACTCATGTTTTCTCCCCAATATTTACTGTAAGAAACTATTCTAAAGACTCAAGTCCCTATATTCCCCAATACTAAGTCTGAAGGATGCCCGCCTTTGGTAAAATTTAAAACTAGGTCACATCTGTTTTCCCTGCTCCCTTTGTAGCCAGGCTTTATACCAGTGGGCATCCACAGCCTTCATACTTTCTTTCTCTTTCCCCAATCCCTTTGCCTGCCAGCTGCCTCAGCCACCACTGCAGTAGTCCAAGATCATTATCTTTTTGGCTCTACTCTTTGGGGGCTTTCTTTTTATTAGAAATCTAATCCACTATTGTGAGCTAATATGTTTATGGCTGACACTAACTTAGTCTTCCCAGATAAGGGACACATTAAAGTTTACACAACATCCAATCACATTTCCATCACAAAATGACAATAGAATTTCACCCCGAGGTGGGAGGAAAAGGAGGAGTAAGAAGGGAGATGAAAGACTTCTTAAATTCCCTCGCATTTCAGCAAATCAGCTTAAATTCAACAAATAAGTTTGTGTTCTGCACTATGAGAAGTAAAGATGGCTCCCTGCTCTCCAGGAGTTGGACACCTAGTGGGAATCTATGGCCATGACCTGGTCTACTCAGGAAGCCATTTAGCTCCAACCCAGGGTGAATGACACCACATGAATGTCTGTAGCCCCAGAATTCACACTCATATCTAAGTATCCAACTATGCCGATTACTCCTGATTGGGGGAAAGTGGCAAAGGGCAAGGAGAGAAGTGTTGGACAAGTTGTCTACAATATGAAATCATGGGATATTTCTTTTATGAATATCAAGTGTGATCTATATTAGTATTTCCTAGGTTTAACTCAATTCTCCAAGGTCAGAAAGTTGAATAAAACACCCTAAGTACTTATATATGGTCCCCAGGAAGGTACCCTATGAATTTATGATAAATACTGAATCTGTTTGCCTAATCTGGTAACATCATTCATGTCCCATCTGAGTCTTTTCTGACCTCAGGACACACTTCCTTATAGGCCAAAATCACGCACAGTGCCCTACTGGTCACCACCACAGAGAAAGATTTTGTGTTGTTAGAAACTCAGCTGAAGGTTATATTGTCTTTTCTTTTACAGTGAATAGGAGTTAAGAATTAATTCACTCTTTGTGATTTTTATGGGGTGGGGGGCTTTGGTGAGATAAAATGAATAATAAATTTCTCTCATTATAAAGGACTAGTAACAGTTTACTCCTGAACAAATAAATCAGCACTGAATAAGCATATGTATAAATTTCCAAAACCTAGCAATGAGAAAAGGATTAAAAAAGATTCAATATAAAGGGGAAACCAAATAACTCTCAACCTGTTATATTTCTCAGTGAACTGACTATGGATAATTATGCTGGGTCCTGAACACATTTTATACTCCTGATTTAATCTCAGTCTGGGCAAAATTCAACAGTTTTACTTATCATGATTACAGAAACCTGATATTCCCTAACACCTAGCTCGGGAAACACAGGAGAAAAAATTCCAACATTCCTTTTAATACTGAAATACTTTGAGCCATTTCCAGGTAAGTGAGCAAACAACCCAAGAGTTACCAATGAGATTTTCTTCTCTTCAGCAAGAGCCCATTCTTCTTTTCTGGTTCATGTACCGTAATCAAAGACACCACTCAGTAGTACATGGTGTGTGGAGAAGGAGACAGAAGATGGAAGGAACATGAATGTGAGCACTTTTTAAAAAAATTTTTGCCCAAGAGAAATATAAAGTCATTTGTCAGACCAGCGATTTTGCACTGTCATATTCTATGACTGCCAAGAAACACACACACACTATTCCATAGTGGAGTATGTAGAAGTATAAGGAGGGGTGTGGTTGAACAACTGTGGTTAATCATAGGCATTTGCCAGCATGGCATTTTCATTCATATCAGTACATCAACATTACATTAAGTATATGAAGAATGAAGGAGACCGTAGAAACTGAGAGGCAAGATTGAGAGAGAGAGACTGAAAGAGACAGAGAAAGATAAAGAGATTTGAAAATTTACACTACAGACCACACTTGTGAGCAGGGCAGTGTTTGGTACCAACTGCCCTATGTATATATATTTAGCCCTAATTTTCATTTAGAAGATACAAATCTATATGGATGCTATCAGTGCCACTAATAATATAACATTAGTATATAACTCATATATTTTAGTTGCACTATTAAAAGTATTAATAGTTTCTTAACAACAGAAATTGTAGATGGCATTTTTAATATTTACTGGGAAAGTCACCTCTAGTGTGCTGATACTTTCACTCTAATTTGGGTGGGCTAAAGGAGGATAGTCATGTCACTTGCAGGCTACTATAGTCATCTGAAAACTTCATTAGCTTTTATGTTAGCAGCCCATTTTATTAAACAAAAGTGGGAAATCAACAAAGTGAATTAGAATCTAGAGCTCTTTAATATTACCCTTCACTAATTCCTTTAATTTAAAAAAAAAGTGGAATGTGGAAAATTTGTCTTTTTAGAGAAACTCTCTTGTGGTGGGAGGGAATGATTTGCAACTGATGACAGATGCTGTTTACATTTATAATTTCCATATTTTTCATGTTTGGAAATGGAATCAAAGGGAAGAAGGATCAAGCAACAGTTGCCGCCCCGGATCAAGCAACCGTTGCAGCCTCGGATATCATTTATGGCATCTTTCCTGGACATATTAAATACACTTTCAGAACAATCATCCTGCTCACTGGTGGAATGAGGTCATTGAGGGGCAAAAACCAGAATGGTTGGGACAATAGTGCAATGCTTTGCTCAATAGTCCTGGAACTGGCCCTCTCTGGGGCTTCATTCCTTTAAGTAAATACCATGTTTAATATGACTCTCGTTGTTGATCACTACATGATTCCATGAAATAAAGGCTGTAAATTCCAGATATAAAGCCGGCTAGTGGAATTTCATATGGAGGAATACACAATTTTTTTTGGAATGAAATAATTTGAACTCAGGAACTAATTCTGTGTGGTTTGTTTGGTTTTTTTTGTGGTACGCGGGCCTCTCACTGTTGTGGCCTCTCCCGTTGCGGAGCACAGGCTCCGGACGCGCAGGCTCAGCGGCCATGGCTCACGGGCCCAGCTGCTCCGCAGCATGTGGGATCTTCCCGGACCGGGGCACGAACCCGTGTCCCCTGCATCGGCAGGCAGACTCTCAACCACTGCGCCACCAGGGAACCCTAATTCTGTGTGTTTTAAAAACATTAGTGAGGTTTTTACTTAGAGTGCTATAATCTTCAGAGTCCTGAGCAGCCAACACCTCTAAACATCTGGTCAACCTCTAAGAAACTAGGTTGTTTGACACTCAAATGCTGTCCTCTGACAATAAAAGACTATATTGTGCTGACCCTATGAAAAAGGGGAGATCTGATGGTTTTTCTCCAATACAACCTGAGATAAATACATGCACACTTGGACCATGCTACTGCTATTCTACCTACCTGGGACCTTACAGACTTCCTTTCTTTCCTCTGACTTGTGGTCAAGGGGTATAACTCTCTGAGGACTCTTGGCTTCCTTAACATTAGCATGCACTGCCCTAGACTAGACAGAAACCATAAACCTTAATGTCAACTAAGGTATGGGTTTCTCCATGTCCTTTCCAATGGGACTAGGATGTCAGGAGGCAGCACTGAAACATGCTGTGTTTTTTTATTCCTCCATTACCTGGGAGTAAATATCTCAGTGTAAATAGCCATTTATATAAACAGAAAATAACTTGTTTTAAGTTCCATTTTTAAAGTTACTTTTTTTTATATAGCATACAGTATATGTCATACCATCCACCCATTTAAAATATACAATTCAGTAGGTTTTAGTAGATGCAAAGATGTGTGCAACCATCACCACAGTCAATTTTAGAACACCTTTATCACCACAGAGAAACCCTGTAAATTTTAGCCATCACTCTCTTGTTTCTAATTCCGCACTCTAGAATTATAATTGCCTATTGCCTATTCTGGATACTCCATTTATATGGAATGACACGATATGAGGTATTTTGTGACTGGCCTTTTTCATTAAGCATAATGTTTGCAAGGTTCATCTATGATGTAGCAGAGAGAGAGTGAGTGAGAGAGAGAGAGAGAGAGAGAGAGAGAGAGAGAGATCAATACTTCATTCCTTTTTATGGCCCAATAATTCACTGTATGGCTAAATGACATCTTGTTTATCCATTCATTCATTGATGGATATTTGGGTTGTTTCCATCTTTTGGATATTGAAAATAATGCTGCTCTTAACATTCATGTACAATTTTTTTTTGAATACCTGTTTTCAATTCTTTTCAGTATACGCCTAGGAGTGGAATTATTGGGTCATATGCAATTCCATGTTTAAATTTTTGAGGAACTACCAAACTGTTTTCCGCAATGGTGGCACCATTGTACGTTCCCACCATAAGCTCTATTTTGAAACTAGAAAAGTAGTCTTGATTCATATCAATGCAGGTAAGTTTTAAATACTGGCTTTTCCCTTTTCTAGTCTAGGCATTAGTAAGCAAATGGTTTTCATGGATTCTTATATCTTCCTGGCAATGAAATTATTTGTCTTTACATAGAAGCTTAAGTTATAGGTTTGGAGACCAAGGGAGGGTCTTGGACTTTCAGCCTATATAATAGAATAGAATGGAAAATGGGGCTAAAATAATCATGGATGGGGGCCACAAAGTCATCATACCAAGTAATTTACTACCACTATACCTTGAAATTGTCCAGAAATGGAACAAATGAAAGAAATAATAGAAAGCATAGAAAGTGATTATAGGAGTATGATAATGAGGAGTTTAAATACAGTATAACAATGTATTAAGTGATACTGTCATATTTAATAAGGAAAATAACACAGGTATGAACCAATGTCAATTTTTGTTACCTTAAAGGTACAAACAAATAGCCAAAATGCGTGTCCCCACTGCTGATACATTGTTTTGAATGTTTAACATCTAAACAATGAATATAGTTTATTGGGATGAAAATCCAGTTTTAATGGAAATCAGAGTATCTCATTATCAAATCTTTTTTTTTTTTTTTTTTTTTTTTTTTTGCGGTATGCGGGCCTCTCACTGTTGTGGCCTCTCCCGTTGCGGGGCACAGGCTCCGGACGCACAGGCCTAGCGGCCATGGCTCACGGGCTTAGTTGCTCCGCGGCATGTGGGATCTTCCCGGACCAGGGCACGAACCCGTGTCTCCTGCATCGGCAGGCGGATTCTCAACCACTGCGCCACCAGGGAAGCCCTATCAAATCTTTTTTGATAATCTTTTCTCATCTATGCATTCCCTCCATTGCACCATGGAATTTTGCTAGGTGATCTGGGAATTCAAGGAAATGGAAATGTTGAAGAGCTTTTAGTTTAGGTGGTATACAGGGAAGATACTTACATAATAATCCAAGAGAGATAATAATTAACTGACAGAATGAATGATAAAGCATGAGTTATGGAATTACTCTGAGAAGTTCTGGTAGAGCAGGCTTCATGGAAGAGGAAGAAGGGCTTATGTTCAATGTTTATAGCAAAGGGGAAGAGGTAGGCAATCCAGACCCTGAACACACCATGAGCAAAATCCAGAAGGCAGTGGGTGAGGATGGAATGTCCAGAAGACAGTCCATAGAACACTCTATTCAAAAAGAAGAACTCATGTAGAAAATTAATAAAATGGAAGATTGGGGAAAACAGGCTGTGGTCAGATAAATTTGGGCCTTAAATGTCAGGTTAAAGCCTTCTACCAAAAGAAAGCATCTCCTGAAAAGCTTTCAGTGAGGTGAATTATCATCAAAATATGATTTTAAAATGCCATTTAACTGTGGGGAGCAGGATAGATTGAAGACCATGTAAAAAAGAGAAAGAGACAGTGGTCTGGGGGCCATTGTAAATATTCAGGACTCTGGTAGTGAGGGACTACTTTATGGAGATAGAAATGAAAAGGATAGAAGAGGGAAAGAAGTGGCAGCAGTTGGTAGGTAGGTAAGCTAGAGTGGGTAGGAAAAAGAAGCCAAAATAACTCAAATTTCAATAATGGTTAATAAAAACAGTATTGTGGTTATTTTGAAAATGTAGGAAAAAAATTGATCACAAGTCATCAAAGACATAACATCACTGCAAAATGGTTTCATGAACTAATGGCATGAAAAAAATTAGTTTATAAAAGCATCCCTCTGCTATTTATGTCTGAGATGTATAAGCACAAAAACCCAAAGGAGAAAAGATAGGGTGTAAATGATTCCAGATGAAATTTTGATGCAAAAAAAAGATTTTTTTTCCCCTTTAAATCCTGAATACATAAAACGTGTTCATTTCTCTAAGACACAGGGTAAATAATGACTTCAGTATTCTGAAATCCTCAAACAAGTCACATAATATTTCTCTATAGATCCATTCAGAATAATGTCAGTGTCCCCCAGCAATTCTTTGGCAAATCTTTTGGCGATTCTTCAGAAAATACTGTGATATTCCTGGAAGATTGGAATTTTTCCAGAATAGTCAGAGAGGATCTGAGACCATTCTTCCTTTACACATTGATAGTGAGCTTTAGTAATGTAAAGAAGCCTTGTGTTCAAATCCACTCCAGCTCTGAAGCTAATCAAACTGTTGTGGTTAAGAAGGAGGAATAGCACCACATTTTTGAAGAAAAAAAAAAAAGCTTAGTCTTTGAAGACATTCACCACATTTTCTATGTCATTACATAGATGCTTCCTGTGTATTCACCCACACTCATTTTCTGCCAAGCCAAGAGATGGGCAGTAGGTAGATTTCAAGGGAAGAGAAGGAGCACAATTTAAAGAGATGTTTTGGAAAACCTCAAAGTGGGAAATACAATTTTAGCCAGTGTCATGGTGCAATTTAAGGACTAAACAGGTACAATCTCAGCTTCACTGGGATATCTGACAGGGGGTGGGAGGATGCACTTTTCTCTTTAGCAGCACTGTGGGAGACTATTTCATTTTCCCTTTCCATAAAGAACAGAACTGATTGAAATTGATACATTAAACATTCCTGCAGCAGAATCAATGAATTGCTACCACTGGTGTAGTAACTGTGATCACTTGAATACCTTGAACTAAGTGTCATAATCCAGTGTTACTTAACATTATGAGTATGATTATAAAATAGCTAAGTTTTTTTTCTCTTTCTCTCTTTTTTTTGGTTCTGAATTCAGACTGATAAAATGAAATTTGCACATCTCAACGAGTAAAATTATCTGATTTTCTAATTGTTGTACTTTGAATATTTATGAATTTAGGGAATATTTGCACTACCTTCTACCTTTCTCATTTTAAAAATAATTTTATAACTGTACAACTAACACTGAATAGTGTATCCAACTGAGCATCTGCTCTAAGTGCATGAGTGTCAAATTAAACTTCTAAATTAACTTCTATTGCGTCTTTGTCTACCTTTCTTTCCCATTCTTTTAGACACCTGTAAACTAATTTGAAAAAATTCACACTCTGTTACCAAATACGCAATTGTAAACTATTGTTGTTGTTAGAGGGTATTCAGCTCTAAATCTAAAATTGCGTCCTATGTGACTGCTTTTGCTTCAGGACCAAGGAGAGAGATACAAAACTGCCATCCCCAGTAGTGGATGGTGAGACTATCACAAGGGCTTCCAGGTTGGTGAGAATTTGGCATGGTGCCAAAAAGAAGAAAGCAGTGCTCCAAATTTTTACTTATCCCTAAAAACTCTGATACCTCAAAAGACTATATGAAAACAACCTGAAAATGCATAAGGCTATTAACAGAACTCTGATATCTATTTTACTACATCAAGGATATAGAAACGAAGAAAAACTACAATCCTGGAGCCTGGGGAACAAAAACAACATTCACAGAAAGATAGACAAGATGAAAAGGCAGAGGGCTATGTACCAGATGAAGGAACAAGATAAAACCTCAGAAAAACAACTAAATGAAAGGGAGATAGGCAATCTTCCAGAAAAATAATGCACAATAATGATAGTGACGATGATTCAGGACCTCAGAAAAAATAATGTAGGCAAAGATCGAGAATATGCAAGAAATGTGTAACAAAGATCTAGAACTAAAGAACAAACAAACAGAGATGAACAATACAATAACTGAAATAAAAATGCACTAGAAGAAATCAAAGGCAGAATAACTGAGGCAGAAGAACGGATAAGTGACCTGGAAGACAGAATGGTGGAATTCACTGCAGTGGAACAGAATAAAGAAAAACGAATGAAAAGAAATGAGGACAGCCTAAGAGACCTCTGGGACAACATTAAATGCAACAATATTCACATTATAGGGGTCCCAGAAGGAGAAGAAAGAGAGAAAGGACCCGAGAAAATATGTGAAGAGATTATAGTCGAAAACTTCCCTAACATGGGAACGGAAATACCCATCCAAGTCCAGGACCTGCAGAGAGTCCCATAAAGGATAAACCCAAAGAGAAACATGCCAAGACATATAGTAATCAAATTGGCAAAAATTAAAGGCAAAGAAAAATTATTGAAAGCAGCAAGCAAAAAATGACAAATAACATACAAAGTAACTCTCATAAGGTTAACAGCTGATTTCTCAGCATAAACTCTAGAAGCTGAAGGGAGTGGCATGATATACTTAATGTGATGAAAGGGAAGAACCTACAACCAAGATTTCTCTACCCGGCAGGGATCTCATTCAGATTCTATGGAGAAATCAAAAATTTTACAGACAAGCAAAAGCTAAGAGAATTCAGCACAACCAAACCAGCTCTACAACAAATGCTAAAGGAACTTCTAAGTGAGAAACACAAGAGAAGAAAAGAACTGACAAAAACAAACCCAAAACAATTAAGAAAATGGTAAGAGGAATGTACATATTGATAGTTACCTTAAATGTGAATGGATTAAATGCTCCAACCAAAAGACACAGGCGTGCTGAATGGATACAAAAACAAAATCCATATATATGCTGTCTAAAAGAGACCCACTTCAGACCTAGGGACACATACAGACTGAAAGTGAGGGGATGGAAAAAGATATTCCATGCAAATGGAAATCAAAAGAAAGCTGGAGTAGCAATATTCAGATAAGATAGACTTTAAAATAAAGAATGTTATAAGAGACAAGGAAGGACACTCCATAATGATCAAGGGATCAATCCAAGAAAAAGACATAACAATTATAAATATATATGCACCCAACATAGGAGCACCTCAATACATAAGGCAACTGCTAATAGCTCTAAAAGAGGAAATCAAAAGTAACACAAAAATACTGCGGGACTTTAACACCTCACTTACACCAATGGACAGATCATCCAAACAGAAAATTAATAAGGAAACACAAGCTTTATATGACACAATAGACCAGATAGATTTAATCGATATTTATAGGACATTCCACCCCAAAACAGCAGATTACACTTTCTTCTCAAGTGCACATGGAATATTCTCCAGGATAGATCACATCTTGGGTCACAAATCAAGCCTCAGTAAATTTAAGAAAATTGAAATCATATCAAGCATCTTTTCTGACCACAACACTCTGAGATTAGAAATCAATTACAGGGGGAAAAAAGGTAAAAAACATAAACACATGGAGGCTAAACAATACATTACTAAATAATCAAGAGATCACTAAACAAATCAAAGAGGAAATCAAAAACTACCTAGAGACAAATGACAATGAAAATACGATGATCCAAAACCTATGGGATGCAGCAAAAGCAGTTCTAAGAGGGAAGTTTATAGCTATACAAGCCTACCTTAAGAAACAAGAAAAATCTCAAATAAACAATCTAACCTTACACCTAAAGGAACTAGAGAAAGAAGAACAAACAAAAACCAAAGTTAGCAGAAGGAAAGAAATCATAAAGATCAGAGCAGAAATAAATGAAATAGAAACAAAGAAAACAACAGTAAAGATCAATAAAACTAAAAGTTGGTTCACTGAGAAGATAAACAAAATTGATAAACCATTAGCCAGACTCATCAAAAAAAAGAGGAAGAGGACTCAAATCAATAAAATTAGAAATGAAAAAGGAGAAGTTACAACAGACACCACAGAAATACAAAGCATCCTAAGAGACAACTACAAGCAACTCTGTGTCAATAAAATGGACAACCTGGAAGAAATGGACAAATTCTTAGAAAATTATAACCTTCCAAGACTGAACCAGGAAGAAATAGAAAATAGGAACAGACCAATCACAAGTAATGAAATGGAAACTGTGATTAAAAATTTTCCAACAAGAGATATGGGAACATATGTATATGTATAACTGATTCCATTTGTTGTAAAGGAAAAACTAACACACTATTGTAAAACAATTATACTCCAATAAAGATGTTAAAAAATAAAAAAATTAAAAAAAAATAAAAAAAAAAAAATCTTCCAACAAACCAAAGTCCAGGACCAGATGGCTTTACAGGTGAATTCTATCAAACATTTAGAGAAGAGCTAACACTCACCCTTCTCAAACTCTTCCAAAAAATTGCAGAGGAAGGAACGCTCCCAAACTCATTGTATGAGGCCACAATTACAGTGATACCAAAACCAGAGAAAGATACTACAAAAGAAGAAAATTACAGACCAATATCACTGATTAATATAGATGCAAAAATCCTCAACAAAATGCTAGCAAACAGAATCCAACAACACATTAAAAGGATCATACACCATGATCAAGTGTGATTTATCCAAGAGATGCAAGGATTCTTAAAAATATGCATATCAATGTGATACACCATATTAACAAATTGAAGAATAAAAACCATATGATCATCTCAATAGATGCAAGAAAAGCTTTTCACAAAACTCAACACCAATTTATGATAAAATCTCCCCAGTAAGTGGGTATACAGGGAACCTACTTCAACATAATAAAGGCCATATATGACAAACTCAAAGCAAACATCATTCTCCATGGTGAAAAATTGAAAGCATTTCCTCTAAGATCAGGAACAAGGCAAGGATGTCCACTCTCAGCACTATTATTCAACATAGTTTGGAAGTCCTAGCCACAGAAATCAGAGAAGAAAAAGAAATAAAAGGAATACAAATTAGAAAAGAAGAGTAAAACTGTCACTGTTTGCAGATGACATGATACTATACATAGAGAATTCTAAAGATGCCACCAGAAAACTACTAGACTAATCAATGATTTTGGCAAAGGAGCAGGATACAAAATTAATGCACAGAAATCGCTTGCATTCCTATACAGTAATGATGAAAAATCTGAAAGAAAATTTAAGGAAACACTCCCATTTACCTTTGCAATAGAAAGAATAAAATACCTAGGAATAAACCTACCTAAAGAGGAGAAAAAAGATCTATATGCAGAAAACTATAAGACACTGATGAAAGAAATGAAAGATGATACCAACAGATGGAGAGATATACCATGTTCTTGGATTGGAAGAATCAATACTGTGAAAATGACTAAACTACCCAAAGCAATCTACAGGTTCAATGCAATCCCTATCAAATGACCAATGGCATTTTTTACAGAACTAGAACAAAAAATCTTAAAATGTGTATGGAGACATAAAAGACCTCGAATAGCCAAAGCAGTCTTGAGGGAAAAAAATGGAGCTGGAGGAATCAGACTCCCTGACTTCAGACTATACTACAAAGCTACAATCATCAAAACAATATGGTACTAGCACAAAAACAGAAATATAGATCAATGGAACAGGATAGAAAGCACAGAGATAAAACCACACACCTATGGTCAACTAATCTATGACAAAGGAGGCAAGGATACACAATGGAGAAAAGAGTCTCTTCAATAACTTGCTGGGAAAACTGGACAGCTACATGTAAAAGAATGAAATTAGAACACTCCCTAACACCATATACAAAAATAAACTCAAAATGGATTAGAGACATAAATGTAAAACCAGGCACTATAAAACTCTTAGAGGAAAACACAGGAAGAACACTCTTTGACAGAAATCACAGCAAGATATTTTTTGATCCACCTCCTAGAGTAATGGAAATAAAAACAAAAATAAAGAAATGGGACCTAATGACACTTAAAAGCTTTTGCACAGCCAAGGATACCATAAACAAGACCAAAAGACAACCCTCAGAATGGGAGAAAATATTTGCAAATGAATCATCAGACAAAGGATTAATCTCCAAAATATACAAACAGCTCATGCAGCTCAATATTAATAAAACAAACAAGCCAATCCAAAAATGGGCAGAAGACCTAAATAGACATTTCTCCATAGAAGACATACAGATGACCAGGAAGCACATGAAAAGCTGCTCAACATCATTAATTATTAGAGAAATGAAAATCAAAACTACAGTGACGTATCACCTCACACCAGTTAGATGGGCATCATCAGAAAATCTAAAAACAACAAATGCTGGACAGAGTGTGGAGAAAAGGGAACCCTCTTGCACTGTTGGTGGGAATGTAAATTGATACAGCCACTATGGAGAACAGTATGGATGTTCTTAAAGAACTAAAAATAGAATTACCATATGACCCAGCAATCCCACTACTGGGCATATACCCTGAGAAAACCATAATTCAAAAGACAAATGCACCCCAATGTTCATTGTGGCACTATTTACAATAGCCAGGTCATGGAATCAACCTAAATGCCCATTCACAGATGAAAGGATAAAGAAGATGTGGTACATATATACAAATGGAATATTACTCAGCCACAAAAAGGAACAAAAGTTGGTCATTTGTAGAGACATGGATGCATCTAGAGACTGTCATACAGAGTGAAGTCAGTCAGAAAGAGAAAAACAAATATCGTATATTAACGCATATATGTGGAACCTAGGAAATGGTACAGATGAACTGGTTTGCAAGGCAGAAATTGAGACACAGATGTAGAGAACAAATGTATGGACACCAAGGGGGGAAGCAGCGGGGGCCGGCGGTGTGTGATGAATTGGGAGACTGGGATTGACATGTATACACTGATGCGTATAAAATGAATGCCTAATAATAAATAAATAAATAAGTGTTAAAGAAAGAAAATAAGGATATAGAAACATTAAATATGTATTTAGGGGTAGTTATTAAGATTAATATTCTCTTCTTGCTGGATGTGAGAGGGCAGTTCTTGTTGAATCCAGTGGTCTGCCAAGTCCCACACTGAAGGAACCTCTCCATCCACAACTCCATCTATTATGAAGGCAGTCTATCTTTATGGTCTTTAGTTTAGCAGATTAAATACAGTTTGAAGATATCCAGGACCTATAACTAATTGGGGCTTTTGAGATCCCCCTAGATATTGGAAAAACTTGGAACTTTAGCAGAAATCATTTAGAAGTTCTTGTGGGTGAATTTAGTTTTTACTCCCAAGAAAGGGAAATTGTCTCTGGTGAGCTTTAAAGTGAGGTAGCATCAATCTTAAGAAAACTAGAATAGGAAACATAGGAGCTAGTTCTATTTCAGAATCCTGACTTAGATATAGTGAAGGTTATATAGAAAAGGATGTGTGAGAAATCGTATTTTTTAAATCATTAAACTACCTTAGATTCTTTCAATATGAGCACTGTATTAGCTAGAAATAGAAAATATTACTATATTATAATATTTTTAAGTGGTTTATCATTTTTATGCCACTGGGAAATCTTAGTTAGTTGGAAATCGGAGTTGATTCTGTTCCTAAGTGAGGATGGGAGGAGTAAATACAAATGAAGTATTAATCTATGAAAGCATTTGTTTTTACATTGTTTTCTCTTTTTTAATGTACTTTTTTTGTCTTCTGCCAACTGAAAGGGCCTCTCTGTCAGTGCCAGGAGGAGCCTGGTAATGATTAAATGATTTAGCTTTCAAACCAAGGCAGTGTGTATATAAGCAGGAGAATAGTGAGAGGGGCACAGGCCGCGTTTTTAATGGGGAAACTATGTTTGGGGCACCTTTGTAATAAAGAAAGGGTGGGGTGGCAATGAAGAAAGATAAATGACTATACAAATGAGTGTGTCCACAAAGAAGTGCATTATTAAGGGAGGTTTCAAGCTTCCAAATATCTCCTAATCCTTATATATGTGGGCACAAATTTCCTTTACCTTTTAGATATTCCCTCTTAGCCAAATACTGGAAAATTTACAATGTATCAGTATACATTCTGACACTGTCCATTGAATCTTTTGCTGCCTTGGCTGTCCTAGGAGTTTGGGGAAGTTACTAAATTTACGATATTCTGATTTTTCTGAAAATGGAAGTAAAACCTATCATACAGGGGTGCTATGAAGAAACACACAAGCAATAATCTGATGTAAAAAAATATCTGCAGTCATGCTAAAGTAGGGACTGTGTGAGATTTTGTTCTCACACTGTGTGGAGGTAGATCTTCATAACATAATACTATTTCAGTCCATCAGCTCTCCACAATGCATCAGGTTTAGAATTGTTCAACCTTCTTGATCGAGTGGACATTTAAAATGACTGAAGACAGATTTTCCTCTGTTTTTGTTAGTTCAGTCCCTTGAACTTTCTGATAAGATTGCTAATGAAACCATGTCAAAATACTGAATTTTCTTCCCCTATAAACAATCTTATTATTAAAAGTTGAAACGCAAATTCTGTATCTACTGATATTCTGAAACTCTTGGACTTTTCAAAAGCACCATTCTTATTTATTTTCTAGGGTCCAGGGTGGGGAAAGGGAAGAATGCAAATAAATCATAAGTCTAATGTTTTCTAAAGCTATGGTTATACTTCAGGAGTCTTATCAACTTAAAGAGGGGCAGTCAAATCTTGACAGAGTGTTCAAACTTTTAATCATATATGCAACTAGGTTGAGTTGTGTGTGTTTGTGTTCACATAGAAGATAGTTCACCATGCATATCCACTGGTAATAGAAAGAGTGGTAGTGCTTGTATTTAACCTTTTAACGTATTGGTGAGCTATGGATCTAGAACCTTAACAAGTACTTAATCACTGGAAACTTAAAACAGAAAACATCTACTTCTTATATTTTATTTCATGAAAAAAGAAAAACAGTTCATCATTATTTTATTACACCATTAAGTCACTGTATCTGACTTAGTCTTTTCTGTACTAAAGATACTACTGTCTTAAAAGTACAAATTATATGCAATAATAAATTGGTATACAGTGAGAAAATGAAATGTATACAAATATCAAGTGTATAAGTGCATGAATTCTAGCAGCACCTCTATATGACTATTTTTAAACAAAATTCTGTGGATTTAGTCTTCAAGAATTTTGCTAATTTAAACTGCTAAGATAATGGTCATATCACTACATTGCTTCCAGTAATGAACCTGGATCTTATCTACTCTAATGATGATAATAGTTAACATTTATTCAGCAGTTACTTATACCAGACATTTAAAGCTCGGGTTACATAAGCCTCAAAGCAGCACTCAGAGGTAGGTTTCATTTTCCAGATAAGGAAAGTGAGGCTAAGAAAGGATACATACATTTCCTAAAGCCACATGACAAGTTGCTGAACTGCAAGTAGAAACCAAGTCCATCTAATCCTAAAGTTCATCCTATACCATCCTCTGCTGCAGACACTCTTCCAATTCTGCTCTCTGACTTCTGCTTTTAAGTCTAGTTTTCTGTGAGTAAACATAGCTGAAGGTTTTTCTGCTTTGTGTCAGTCCAACTCTTTGTATAGACAATAGAATTACTAAAGAGTTCTACATGTCTCTTCCAGGAGATAGGCTTCATCTACTGTTCTTTGCTTTATATTTTCATTTCCTTTCCTACTTTATTGTTAGAGTTTTTTCTTATCAATTTTGGATTTATCATCTTGGTACTCTATATTTGATTCCCCATTCAACAACTCTACAACATTTTAAAAAATGCCTTTAAAATTTGATAAAATCTAAACAAACAAAAACTCTGGACAGTTAAAGTATATTAGAAACTAGGCTGGGAAGTTGGGCTAAGGGACTTACTAAAGTGCAGTCCATAAAGTAACTAAGGCAAAAGGAGACAGGCATGTAAACAAATAAATTAGAACACAGTTAATAAATACAATGGTAGGAACATGAGTAAATTGTGGGCGATGCGTTGAGAACTGACTAATTTTATGGAAGTGGAGGTAGAGGTGGAGGAACAAAAATTAGAAAATGTCACCTGAGTTGAGTTTTGAAATATGCATAAGAGTTTGCCTGGTGGGGAAGTGAAAGCTTGAAACGGTTATGGGAGGGAGAAAGGATTCTGGACCAAGGGTAGATATATCATGAGTGATCTAACTACCCAAGGCATAAGTTTGAATTACATTTTCCCAAGGATAACTCTAAAAACGCACCTCTCTCCAAAGCCATCATCTTCAAAATGCCAGCGCCCATTGATACACATCCTTCACGTCAGGAGCTCAGAATACTGTTGTGGCAATTTAAATACAAGTTACATCTACACCCTGTAGGTGTATGTTCTCTGAAGATCTTAGTTGACCTTACTATTCATTTTTTGTTATTTTATAGACTAGCATTCCTGGATCTCCTGATACTAACAGGATCAATCATTAATACCATTCTACAGAAAAAGGGGCATGAGACACTGTTAGTGTTATTATTTATTTAAAATTTAAGAAATTATCACTTCTTTATTATTAAGAAAAAGTCCAAAGCAGAATGTGATTATCTTAGCCATCAAAGATGAAAGTTGAAAACTACCCAACTGGACTACAGTGCTTGAGGGCAAGATATACTGGCAAATACCTTTTAGCAATTCTTGCATACCAGGCTTTTTCTAATAAGTAGGTTACAGCACTAACTCAATTTAATCTTTACAACATCCCTGTGAGGTGGGCATTACTGCAATTTCCATATTACAAATGTGTGAACTGAGGCACAGGGAAGTTTAGTAACTCAGCCAAGTCACACAGCTCATAGGAGTAGAGTCAGATTAAGACTCAGGTAGTTTGGCTCCAAAGTCCATGTTCCTAACAACTGACTGTATTAGGCTGTTTACTGAATAGAATAGAAGAATCTTGTTTCTTTTAAGGTCATTCATCAAATTATTCTTCAGCTCAACTTTTTCAGTGTTGTACACTATAAGGACACAAGGATAGAAGTAAAAGTCTCTGCCCTAAAGGGGCTTACAACATTTTTTTAAAGATAATATTAATATTCAAAGCAATCAGAAAGTACAGTAAGATGAATTACAGAAGCAGTAAGCAAAAAAGCAAAATAATAATAATAGAAAAAGTAATAAATTAAATTAATTGACTTCATTATTTCATTTTGTGATGACAATTTTGGTTACCTACTGTGTACAGAGCTTTACAAAAGTGTTAACAATCTACAGTTTCAGGGGGTTTATAATCTAGCTAGGGAGGTTTTTTTTACACCTATGTGAAAAGAAACAGTGACGTGAGGAATACACCATTAGGAAAGTGAGAGAAGAATTAGTTAAAAAACAGTCATCTAACCTATATGGAAAAAGAATCTAAAAAAGAATAGATATATGTATATGTATAACTGAATCACTTTGCTGTAAACCTGAGACTAACACAACATTGTAAATCAACTATACTCCAATATAAATTTAAAAAAAGAAATACTCATCTAGTGTCTATTATGTATACAATTCTATACCAGGCATAGCAAAATGCAAAAACACTTTGTAAACAAGATCAGCGACAAGCATTAGTTTATAATTTAACAGGAAAAAAGAAAACACACATATAGAATTCCTCAAGAAGGACTGCTAGGTAACAGAGTAACAGATGAAAGCTGGCAGCTATGTTGATCCATAAAGTAAAAGGATGCAAAGTAGAAGAACACATATTAAGATACATGACAATCTTCAGACACTTCCAGGAAGGTGAGAGGTTTGAGCCACTACTAAGGAAATGAAGCCCATACACTGGCAGGGTGCTGACAGGGCAATCTGTACAAGGTCTCCAAAACACCATGAAGGAAATGAGTCAATAGTTTGAGGGGTATGAGGAAACAGGACTTGGCTGGAATAGAGGCAGGCCAAAAGGAAGGGTAACAAGTGATGCCATTGGGGAAGAATGGTGTGGGCAGTTGACAGAGGGTCTTCAATTCCGGGCTTAGAGTGAAAATGTGACTCATTAGGCATTCAGGAGCCATGTGGTGGGTTAGGGTAGAGAGGGAAAGAAAAGATTCTGGAAGATGTGTGAAGGATAAACTGTTTGTAGGCCAACAACTCAAAGTAAATGGCTAACGTAGAGGCTGTAGATTAGAGATGAAGCTGAATTTGAGAGAGACAGTGAGAGAATTGAAGCAAGGGACTGATTAGATTACCAAATTTGTTAATTGAAATAACTTATTTTAAAAAATATTAAAGGACCAAGAGAAAAGACAGCTATTAGAAAAGGAAGTAGAGGAGGGTTAGGAGAAGGAGAAAGGGGATGAAGAAGGTGGGGTAGAAAAGGAAAAGGACTGTGACTGAGTGAGTGAGTGAGTGAGTGAGTGAGTGTGTGTGTGTGTGTGTGTGTGTGTGTGTGTGTTGTGTGATTTACCTAAAACAATCACCATACTCATAAGTAGTGTCAGTAAATCAATTCTACAACATTTTCTTTTATCTTTCAATTACTACAGTAGTAGGAGTTTAATCTTTATTGTACATCCAAGTGTATTCAGTAGTGGTAGGCAAATCTCTCTTTCTCTATCACAGGATGTATGTTGTACATGTAGAACCAGCAAGTGCTAATCAATAATTGGGCTTTATGGAACAAGATGACATTTTTACTGCACATATTTGCTTCCATACTACCAAGAACATGCAGATTTTTTCCACAAGTATTGTAGAGATTTTTTTGGAAATATGTTTTATCTGCACTTCTCATGAATATTTCTAATACTCGTTCACAATGCACACAGGTGTTAACTACAGCTTAACAAATGCACATGTGCTTAGGAACACACTGTTTGTGAACCACAACCTTTGTAGAATGTTTTTCGAAGCCCTGCAGCATTGAACGTGAGGTAGGGCCCACTCTGCTCTATCCATTCCTTGACAATACATTCAAGGAAAATAGAAAACGATGGCCTCCCAAATCTTTGCATTAGTGAACACAAACTCAGCCACACAGTGACATCTTTCTCCTTAAAAATAATGATGCAGGCTGTCTCCACTACTTAAGGAAGCCAGAGCTCACACTGAAAGGTGTCAAAAAACACTGTATTATCCCACTTTGCCTGGAGCTGCCTTGACAGCACCTTTCCTGCCATAAAAGTGGATTACAGGCAAGGTAGTAATCAGCCAGGAACTTAGTAAAAACTAGGTTCTTTTCAGAGCAGGGTGTAAACCTGTGAACATCCTAAAAAGAGTTTACCACCACACTGACTAAGGGAACAATTAGCTCCCTGCTGCCTTAAACTAACCAGGAACAGCATGGCCTCTTGCTACAGGTTGGTAAAGGGCAGCAGGGAGTTAATTGGTCCTTTGATGAAAACGATGATGAACGCTCTGCAGAGTCTACTAAGTAACAACTATGCTGAGCTCTAAGGATTTTTGGAGAGAGCTGCCATAGGAATGTGCAGAGAAAAACCAATATGGGGAAAAGTGAGAGACAGTTGGGAAATGAAAGGGAGAGAGGCAGGAGAGGAACTAGATGATACTCAGACAGGCAACAGAAGCAAAAAGCAAGAGTCAAAGACAGACAGCAGAGACGGCAAACTGAGTTCAAAGAGTTCAACAGATTTAACCCAGTGCAGTTCAGCAGGACTTCTCTGAGATGTCCAGCAACTGTGCACAATTACAACAAAGGATGATCCCCAGGTGAGCACCAAAGAGGTCCCCTAAGGACCCCACGATAGCAGATGTTCTATTATTTCTCTAGATTTTCCACCTACCACCCTAATTAACCCAGTGGACTCTCACCAGCTAACCCTGAGATTCTAATGAGACACAAACTCAAGACAGACCCTAGATTGAGAGCCAATGTTGCCATGTACGTCATAGAAAGTATTGTGAGGGGAAGAAAACCCAGGCAGGAAAAGAGCCACAATTGGAACTCTCCCTCATCTCTTCCCTTGAGTTAGATTTGTCTGTCTATAGGAGACCAGCAGATTTCCTCTTGGTTCTCCATCTGGGAGGATGACCGTTGGTACCATGTTGGTCTCCAGGGCATTATGTTCTTCTTTATATTTGTTTACCTTTATGGTACAAATAATGATGATAGCTATTTATTGAAAACTTATTGCGTGCAACTCATTGTGCTAGATGCCAAAACTGATTTTTCATCTTCACAGTGATCCTATAAGGAAGGTATTTTTATTAGCTTCATTATTCAGAGGTTGGTGCTGAGAGCTCAGAGAAGTTAAGCACATTTTCCAAGCCCAGGTAAACAAAAGGCTGCAGCCTACATAGACAATGGACTTGAGGACACTGGGAGGGGGAAGGGTAAATAAGCTGGGATGAAGTGAGAGAGTGGCATGGACATATATACACTACCAAATGTAAAATAGATAGCTAGTGGGAAGCAGTCACATAGCACAGGGAGATCAGCTTGGTGTTCTGTGACCACCTAGAGGGGTGAGATAGGGAGGGTGGGAGGGAGACGCAAGAGGGAGGGGATATGGGGATATATGTATACGTATAGCCGATTCACTTTGTTATAAAGCAGACTAACACACCATTGTAAAGAAATTATACTCCAATAAAGATGTTAAAAAAAAAAAAAAAAAAAGAGGCTGCAGCCTACGTTCAAGCCCAGGTATGTGGATCCCAAAGTTAACCTTGTTTCACTCATCTGCTATGACCCCTTACTTTTCAGTAATAAAAAGTTGGAATTTTGCTAATCAATATACTCTTAAAGCAATTATAAAAATAGATTAAAATTTATGAGTTGACAAGCAGACATTTCATAAAACAGTGTGGACTGGGATCATCAATGTGAATGGATGATCAAATCTCAAGACTTTTCCTCAATCAATCTCAACTGGTTCTATTTTTCTTCAGTATATTCACTGCTTAGGCACAGAGGCTATTCTCATTCTCCAGAGAGATTCTGCTTGTTAATCCATAATTTTTTAGCTAGTATCTATGACCTGATGGAGAATCCTTCTGAGCTTCTACACCGGAGGTCCTAGACATTGACATCTTCTTGTTCTAAATTCTACTCCTTCCTAGGATTTTCCATTAATTGTATCTTTCCTAAGAAATACCCTGAGATACCAGCTCAGTTGTATAACAAACATGACTGTCATTCCTAGAGAACAGTATATTCTTTAAAAAATTGGTTTATATACAGCTTCTTGCTCTTAAGGACTGTAACTCTGGCATACACCAAGAATCTGACCGCTTCTCATCAACTTCAGGATGGTACCCATTAGTCAAAGCCGCCATCGTCTCTTGTATGGATGATTCCAACAGCTTCCGACCATGTTGTTCTGCTTTCACTACTTTTCCTCTGCTGTTTATTCTCCACAGAGTGGAGAACAGCTGGAATGATTCTTTGACATCCTAAATTAAGACTGTGTCCCTCCTCTGCTCAAAATCTTCCCTGGCTTTCCTTCTCAGAGTAAAATCTAAACTTCTTCGGATGGCCTAGAAGGCCCTATGGGGTCTGCTCCTTGCCTGTGCCCTCCAGCCACACCAGCCTGCCTGCTATTCCTCAGGCATGAGCATTCAAAGCATGTCCCCCCTCAGGAACTTTGCATTTGCTAGCCCCTCTGTTTAAATGTTCTTCCTCCAATAGTCATTCATCTTTCACCCTCGATTCCCTTGGGTCTCTGCTTAAATATCACTTTATCAATAAAGCCTTTCCTGACAACCAACTCTACACACTATTTCTTTGATTTAAGATGACTTTTCCTTTTTTTTAACTTTAACATCTCTGAGAATTAGACATACCTTACAATTGATGGCATCTTCCCATTATAATTGGAAGGGCTTCTGTTCTTCTTATTGGTGGATAAATATAGGTGCATATTTGCAATTACTCATGTCTTTGGTATTGATGAAATATGGTAATATAGCCCTACTTACTCACTTCCACATCATCTCTTTTTATGCCCCATTTTATTTTCTCTCTATATCACCCTGTGGTGTACTACTTATTAGTCTAATGCCTCTTTTTTTTTTTCTTTTTGTCTTCTTCTTCAACTAGAATGTAAGCCCCATGAGAGGAGGAACTTTGTCACTTTGGGTCACAATTGTACTCCCACATCCAGAACTCCACTAAGCATGTATTAGACACTCCATAAAATACTCGTTGAATGAAAGTTTCTCCCTGATATTTCATTCAAATATGAGCCTTCCACCCTATGCACAACCACATGTCCCGCATATTATGCAATAGTTAATAGACAGACACTAGATTCTCATAGATGGTAAAGGGGAGTATAGTATAGTCTCTCCTGAAACCATATGCATAAAAAACTGGAAGCGAACCACTAACCATCCAGTGAAAAATCATAGACATATTTCAAAATGATAAAACCTTAAGATACCTCTACAGCCCAAAGGGGGAAAAAGTAAATATCCATCAAACATCCTAATAACACTCTTAGTTGATGAACTTGGCCTAGACAAGGGGCTCTGTCAGATGATGGAAACAGTTTTCTCCAGAACTATTTCTAAGGTCATTCATTCCAAAATTTGAAGAACAACTCCATTTTAATGACTGACTTCTGTTCTCAACGTGTTCCTAAAGATTTCCGGACTTTACTGAGAACACCAGCCACGCTGGAGCACAGTCCCTCCTGTGTATGTACATCTACCAGGAGGGAGGAAGAGCTGCTTAAACCCTAAAGCTGCCCAAGTGCATTCATTAGTGGAGGATCTAGTCTATGCAAAGATTTCCAAAAGGTGTGACATATTTTATGCAGTGTAGATTTTATGGGTTTTTAAGGGGTTTTTGTCATAAGCCCCTGTAAATAAATTATTTACCAGTGTAGCCACTGAACCATAAGATCATTCCCTTTGTTTTTGTAAATCAGTGAAAACTTTAAAATTCTATGACTGGGGTCCCCAGGGAGCAGCTCCCAATTTGTTCAAACAAAGGAATTTACAGCAAATTCCATGAACTTGTCTCTGAACAGTCACCAGAATTCGATGTTTCGTATGTTCTTCGATGGACATGAGCATTTCAGTGCTTTGTAGACAACAGACTTGCCTGTGGAAATCCAGTTGCTTTGAGTGGCAGATGTCCCTGTGAATGTATCTTCCTCACTAAGGTTGTATTTTCTGTCTTCTAACTTAATAGTCAGACCAATTTTAAGGAAAATTGGGTTGAGAGAAATATTTTGAGACTGAAGATTTCTGTGTCAAATACTGCACCCTGGGGCCAATTTATACAGCAGGGAGAGAATGGGCATGGAACATGATAACTGACAGGGCCTCAGGAGCAAGTGTGCTTTCGGGTGTCACAGTCAACTTCATATATTTTGTCTTGGCCTCAGAGACCCTTAAATAGAAACTACCCCCACTCTAAATAATGTATTTGTGGTGATTCCAGAAGACACCATTCTCCTTTGAAAATAAAAACAAAAAACATTCTCCTCTCTTTCAACTCTGGGTCCTAGCTTTCTGGCATTTGCACTTGAAAGTTTTCCAACACCTTTGAAGTGAGAGACTTGAGATTTTTCGGGCTGCTTAGAGTTCATAGTTCAGTAGATTTCAATGTTCCGTGGACGACTGAGTTTTCTCCTGTCCTTTCAGTCACAGGAAAAGCTCCTGTGTTACAACTCAGTACCATGTCAGGGAGATACTGCTCTAGTGACTCACTGAGTCACTCACTGCTGCTCACTGGCTGTTCAAAATCTGGTCAGACACAGAGGAAGGCTTCTTTTGTCTCTTATCCCTCATATGGTGCACAAGAGGTTCATTGGAAAGATCTACTTTTAAAAAATAAGCATTTCTGCACATTTATTAAATTTCTTCCAGGGAAAACAAAAATTATTAGAAATCAAGTTGCAAGTGAATCAACTAGCCATCCAAAAGAATGCAGCTAAGTGGAGCAGCTGTGTGTGTATGCATTCTTGGTTGATTCCAGGAAAGGTGTTATGTAAACCAAGACAAGAAAATGTTATTTGACCCTCTTCCAGGAAAAGAGCCCTTTTAATGAACAGATGATTCCCTACATTTCACAACTCCTGTACTCCATGCAAGATGCACACACAAACTTTTTCAACTTGCTGCTATGCTCATCTTTGACAGTTAACACCCTTGAGCAAACTGGCCTCATAGGAAATATCTACTAATGTATAAAACAAGAAGATATTATAGAGTGGGATTGATCATTGACTCTAGAGCACTGGTTATCAAACTATAGTGGGCTTAAGATCCAACTAAGATTTTGTTAGAGCAACTGAATCAGAATCACTAAGTGGGACCTGGGAGTCTGAATTCTGATCATACATGTTGGGTGATTCGAATACAAGTGATCTGTTGGCCAGACCCTTAGAAGTCTGGCTCACAGAGGTGACTTCTCCATGGGAAGTTTATGGAAGAAACTATTGACTTAAAGGTGTCTTCCCCCTTAGGTTTACCATATTATCTAATAGAAAGCCATTTTTATTGAGGTATTGGGGGACACTGTCTATTAAAATATGAATACATTAACTTGAGAAATGAGTAAATTTAATGTATCAAGTACTATTAATATACTGAGCATAGATAACACGTTGCTAGACTTCAACCAGGAGAAGAATTCTGAAAGGAACAGGGAAGAATTAAGGAGTCACTGCAATAGGGCTCAAGCACACTAGGGAACAGCAGGAGATCAACCAAGAGTAGGAGGAATGAGATTTCTATATATGACCAAAAATAATATATTAGCCACTCCTATGCACTACCTTCCAGCTTACAAAATGTTTTCATGGACACTTTTAATTTCATGCATTTATAACAACCCTGTAAAGAAATTAGTAGTATCAGAAGTATATTGGCAAAATGTGTCTAACGTCAAATTTTCTGGGTTTAATTCTGTTTCACTACTTTCTACCTTTGTGAGTTCAGACAGAAAATTAACCTCTCTGTGTCTCAGCACCCTCATCCATGTAGTAGGAATGATAATGCCTACCTCGTGAGGCTGCAACAAAGCTCAATAAGATGAACACAGATTTAGTAGTCACAGTGTCTGATGCAGAGCAAGACACCAAACACAAACTTTTCTTATTTTTCATTTGAAAGGGAAACTAAGACTCAGAAAATGAAGTGGGTCAAAATAGCTTGCCAAATAGTCCTTCAAGTCCTTTTGGCTATGCACACAGAGAATATGTGTGTGTGTGTGTGTGTGTGTGTGTGTGTGTGTGTGTGTGTGTGTGTGTGTATATATATATATATATATATATATATATATAAAATAATTAAAAGAAGAAGCCACAGTGGCAATGTTATCTGTTGGTGCCAAATCAGAATGTATAGACTCTAGAGCAGTTTGTGACAAAAAAAATGTCACAGACAGACCTACAGACACCCTCTGGCTCCGTAACAGCCGGCCCCCCAACTGACTCATGCCAAGTATGACACTTCCTAATGCACTGGACAGTGCCATCTACTACCTTTCCCATGGGGAATAAACTATAATAGAAATAAATCGCCTCCAGCCACTCCTGCAAAAGTAAAATACACCAAAGTTGTGATTTCCTTAAAGCTTTTGATCTAAGTGTTAAACAGCAACGGTTATAAAGCATAATGTGAGATTTTCCTTCCCTCACTCTCCTAAGTATTGAACTCCAAATTACCCAGTTGGCGCTTGGAGCGTGTGTTCTACATTATGTATGGAGGAGAAATATTGACAGTGAATGCACTTAACTAAGCCCACCCCATGCTCTGAGGTTCATACCAGAGAGTATCTGTGATCAATGCCCTCATGGAGCTGTTAAAAAGCCAATGTGTACAAGACTCTGGTCTCCAGATGAGCGCCACAACATGCTTATTAAGTAAAAAAGCAAAAAAAAAAAAAAAAAACCCACTGTACTAATGTGTATCAAGTGGCTAGGTGCAAAGGGAACCTGATCTGGAAAGGATTTTAGCCTCTGGTCTGCAGCATCTCTTTCCTTTCTGTCCTGTGGCTTTTTAGTTAAAAGCTTTGACAGAGAAGCATTGCGAGTCATCTTTTTTTCAACTAAGTAGATAGTTTTGTTTTTCCTTGGGCTTTATTATATATTCACAATTTAGCATTCCCATTAATCTCATGCTATTTGTACCTAAGTCATTACACCTAGGACTGCTAATGGTTAAATGGTTGGGGCAGAGAAACAATGGTATAAGACTCAGCTTTAGGCCTCTAAGCAAAACTCTGCCAAGGACTTACTCCCCTAAAACTAGAGTCCTCAGAATAAACACAGGAAATCTCCTGCCTTAAACCAGGGGCCATTGCAATATTCCAGTGCTGCACAAATATTTTGACCATTAATCTCATGCTAGTTGAATTTTTTTTTTCCTATAATAGTAACTTCAACTTTCAGTATTTCTAGCAAAAGCAATTCCAACCTCTAGCTACAGACATAGTCCTGCTCATTCTTGCTGAGTGTTTCCCTGGTAAATGCTACCACTCTCCTGGGCTCTGAGTTCCAATCACTGTGAAAAGTGTTCTCCTGCCAGTTGTCTTAGAGCATGGCGTTGATGAGGTCAAAGATGGCTGCCGGCCTGATCTGGAACACTAGTGATGACATCACTTTAAGAGCCAGGCAGGACAGCAGACTCCAATTCCCGGACTCCAATTAGCATTTCCAGACCATGTAGGGACTGTAGGATGTAGGATGACATTTTGGCTGTATTCTGAAAACCTTTGAAAGGACAAGCTACTTTGTGGAATTCATTTAATTTCAAGTTTGGGTATTTGACAGTATCCTCAAATTTCAACTGAGACAATCCCAACTTAGACAAGCTTAAGAAAAAAAAAAAAAAAAACATTCTTGGCAATGAAAGTCCAAATACAGATCTAGAATTACGTACAGCAGGGTCCAGCTCCTCCAAAGATTGATAATCAACCTTTCTCTTTCTCCATCTCTGTCTCTCTCTCCTTTTGTCCCTCTTTCCCTTCCTCCTTCCATCCCTCTGCTTTGTTTTTCTCTCCACTAGTTTTCTTCTCAGGCACATTTTGTTTCCCCACAGAGGGAAAGTCTGTTAGGCCCAGTTCTCAGAAGCATTTTCACCCCCGTAGTTTTCATAAATGGCCCCATGAGGACTCTGAGTCAGCAGGCTGGGTCCCCTCACCACTCCTGAACCAATCGTTGTGGTCAAGGTGGGGATGCAGTGTTCTCATTGGCCAGTTGTGAGTCAGATACTTTCTCCTGGGCCTACAGGTGCAAGCAGAGTTATAAAAGAATGGACTAATGTTCTTTAAAGAAAGGGATGGTTGACAAGCAGAAAAATTACATTTCATTTATCAGACATGGTGAATCAGATTATAACTGTCCAGCACTCAGCCTGGTTTTGTATCTCAACTAGGAACTATGCTTTGTATCTCTTTTCTCTTAAGGAGGCTAGTGTACAACCTCCATTTTCTTCTGTTGTGCATTGAAGCGGTCTGCTTGTGTGTTGTTTTCATGTTATGGTGCGTGGAAACTACTAAAGATGGTTTTTGTTTATAGAATCCCCTGATGAAATGTCTCAAGGGTTTCTAATGTTGTTTCTTACCGTATTAAGCTAAATAGCTTTCCAGCTGCACAGAGAAGGTGTTCCTGTGTTGTCCTCCAAGCTTCTTGTGGCTTGTGGTACAGCAGTGTAAAGGCTAGCATACTGATGGGTCTATTGTGGCAGTGTTACACTTGACCACTTATGGGGACAAGGCATCTGGGCATCAACAGTGCTGAACGAAAACCCATCAGGTAGGCGTGGCGAGTTTCTTGGGGACAACTAAGCTTGTGGAGAGGTGTAGTTTTTTAGATCTTCTAAAGGTCTTTGAACTTTTCAAAGTGAATTAGCAGAGTGTGGATTAGTCCTTCCAATATGCCTACAACTGGAATTTATAAAAAAAGAATCACATAGTAAACTGTAGTCAAAATTATTCTGTTATTCCATGGGTTTCTGATGGATGATGTCCTACAGAAAATTATAAGGATGCTAACCGGGATTTCCCACAATATCCAATATAGGACATAATTTTAATAAAATTAACACACTAGACCAAGCCGGGCAGATGTTGTTTTGGTTTTGGTGATTAAAACGAAAAGATAAAGGTGTTCTAATATTACATGTCTTCAGCTTTTGATATTTTTTCCTATTTATGAATCAAATTGCTAGAGATTGTTCACTTTTCATAGGGTCGAATACCCAAATATTTTGAGACAAGTAGGGCCATGTGCATCCATGCTCCTTATTAAGAACTCTCAAAGTGTAATATCATGGTCTAACTTCTTTGTAATGCCAAAGCTCAAGCTGCATGCAGTGTTACTCCTGCCATTCTACACCTGTGCAGAAGACTGGTGAAGAAGGGAACTAGAGAAATATCACCTAGACCTATGGGTAACATAGTTGATTTTTCCTGTTCCAACATCTCTTTACACATTCTTTCCCCCTAGCTGTCCTCTGCTTTGAATACTAGTTCTTCCTCAAAATCATCTTTAAAGCATGTCACTAGAGCAGAATCTATGTCATGCAAGCACTACGTACTGACCACATGGATGTTATTGCATTTACCTCTATGGATACAGATAGAAACCGTCAAAACTCATAGATAAATGCAGTGAAATATGAAGGGCATGGCTCTATTACCTTCAAAAATTTTTATGCACACAAGTTAGCATGAATCTTTCTCTTCAGGCCTTTAAGAAACACAATAGTGGTTCTTGCCATATTTATGGACACAACTAAGATCAGCTGCCTGCATGGGAGTCACAGTTGCTAATTTGCCATGTTTTCACCATTTACTTTATAATTCATCCAGATACAATTACTAATTAGCTACTGTTGGTAAACTTAGATTTGTGCACAAGTCAATGCTTTGCTGATCTGGTTCCTTCTATTTTCTGACATATCAGGAAAAAGAACATGGTTGGGATGGTTTCTGTTCCAAGAAGCTGAATGTTGCTCAATTAGAGTAACTAATTAGAAAAGCCAGTTTAACACCAAGTGCAGCCATCCTGTTTGAGAACTGGCAAATTTGGGTAAATGGAAATGTTTTACACATGCCAGATGTTGATGACTGAAGTTTCATTGTAAAGAAAGCATCGGTGCCAGATTGGGAAAAATAATTCACTTTTAAAATATTTCATTGAGGTTTTACTTTGTGGCAGTTTTTTAGTCTATTACTCAACTGTCTAATTTTCTTTTTCCCTTCCTTCCTTGCTTAAAAAGCCCAAATTAGGTTCAGAGCAGCACTGCACTTAGGTAAAAATTCTTTTCAGTCCCCTTTGCGTTAAGAGACAGCCACAGTATCTTTTTTCTTGTCACTGAGGTAGAAGTGGATATGTGCTAGAGATTCCTGGGAAAGCTTTTGTTTTACTGATGAAAACAAATATTTGTGGCTGGCATAACCCCGCTCTTCTTTCTGCCTTGAATAGAACCCAATATCTGAAGTTGAGGTCATCATCCTACAATCATAAAGGAAAACCCAAGAATACTGCAGATATGTTAGCCCTGGCAACAGCAGATATTGAACTAACAGCTACAGCCTCCTACCTCTAGCCTTCTTGATTTATGAGAAAAAGAAACCCTTATTTTAAAAATCACGACAAAATGGATGTTTTGTTAATTGCAACTGAACCCATGAAACTGACCCGTGAACTTAACTTTCTCTTATACTGTTCAAGAGCCCCACTCAAGTCTAATCACCAAGTGAAAGGGTTCAACATCAGCCAAGATTTCCATTCAACTTAAACCCATGACAATTATATGAACATGTGAATTTTAGTTTTCCGGGAGTTTTCTGATATGCATTGTATACTTGCAGATTGTTTCCTTAATATTTACAAGCTGTAATTAACTTCTTTTTCTAAATAAAGGAAACTAAGGGTCAGAGAGGACAGGTAATGTTTTAAAGGACACAGAGCTAATAAATGGCTATGTCATGACTAAAGCTCAAGTTTTCTGATTCCAGGCCTGGTGTTTCTCTGTAATACATTGCACCTGAGTCAAAGAGGAAAGGACAACCAGAATTCAGTCCCGACTTCAATATCAGCAATGGAAAATTCTGTCTATTCCAAACCTGGAGGTAATGCAAGTTGTATGTAAGATAGACTGAAATAAGAGGGCTGGAATGTAGGTAGGGGTGCAAGTGTGTGGGTACAGGTGGTGGGCTCAGAGCTCTGGTGTATCACTGTCTGACTCCTGCTGGGTTTATTCTCTTACCTTCCAGCAGTGTGACCTCTTCCATGTGTGAACTCCCTGCTCACTGGGGCAGTACAGAAAACTATTGATTGTCCATCTCATTTATAACTTTCAGGCCATTATTTTGTTATTTGGAAGTTAACCATCTTCTTGAACTCTGGGAAGCATTGAGAGAGCCACTTTACACACATGTATAAATAAATCAAACTGAGATACAGCAAGTTATGTTAGAATTTTCTAGCATTCATGACCAAAATCATCAACAGATATTAGAGAGCATTTATTGTGAACAGTCAGCTGCTGTAAGCTTGGTACTCCTGTCACGCCCAGAGGTTTTAAAATCATGATTCTTGATTTACAATTCCTGAGCTTTATGCCAGAGACAAGTGAGGGTCTAAGGACATTCACTGTGTTGTGTCAGTCCAGTGGCTCTTCCAAAGACAAACCACTAGAGGCCATGTTATTAAGGCCATCTCTCTCCCTCATTTTTCTTTCTTTCTTTTTTTTTTTTTTTTTAGCGTGCTCTTCTCATTCCTAGGCCAGCTTTGTGGCCCTCAGCTGCATACAATTTGGAGAATACCCTCACACTTTAAACTGGTACTGTCATGCCAGAAATGATAGTACCATTAGCTATTTCAATCACGAATGTTTCTCTGGAGGAGAGTATCTGATAACTCTTTGCATCTTCCATAATCTTCCCCATAGTGTCTTGCACAGTGTAGGTCCTAAGTAACGGGAAAAAGCCTAAATAAGAGGAAGGGGATATAGAAAGATCAACTTCAGACTTCAGCTACTGATATTTTACAGTGTTGCCTTAGGTTAACTCGGGCTGGGGAAAAAAAAAACAAACACAAGGCAGCTCACTGAGCCATTCCAGTCCTGTATTTTGCCCGAGGCACAGCGAGATACGGTTCTTCCCTTTGTAAGTCAGTGACCTTTGTGTGTCTGGCATTGACCTGAAGGCATAACAAGGCTGTCAGGGATGGTGTCTCTCTTGTAGAATCATATCCCTCGAATAAAAGAGAGAGAATGCCTGAAGGTAGCAGGGTGACGAGAATGAAGACACAACATTCTCATCATCCTACTAGCTTGCAACACACAGGAAAACATCTCTGCTGCAGACATTTCCCTATCAATCTATTTAATACCACTTCTGGTTCACTTGGCCCTATTCCTATACTAAGAGAGAAAGCAGTTGTGCTGGAGGAGGAGTGTTCCAGAGCATTAGCCAAATCTCAGCTTGAATGCTTAACAACTTAACAGTGTTTATTAAAAGTACTCCATTCACTACATAGAAGCACATTAACTATAGATCTCTGCTGGTGATGTCACCCCAAATCTCTGTGCCATTTGAAGTAGGCATTAGATCCTTCTTCCATACTTGTGTGAAGCATTTATGTAGTTCTGTATCTGTTAAAGAGGGGCCATGTTGTTTCCTAGAATTGGCTGCATGTCAGAGAAATGTCTAAAATAGGGTACATACATACCAGATCAACTTCATCACTTAATGAACAGTGTGTGAATCTAGTTTGGAACACAATTTGGCTATGAATATTTAACATGATTTCTCCAACACAATGAAAGGCATGGTATCAATGACATTGTAATTAATACACAAAATGGATTCCATTTATTCCATTTATCACCCATGCATGAAACATTATCTTATAGATTATTCTTTAAAAAATGTTAACCCGGACTTCCCTGGTGGTGCAGTGGTTGAGAGTCCGCCTGCCAATGCACGGGACACGGGTTCAAGCCCTGGTCCAGGAAGAGCCCACATGTGCGGCGGAGCGGCTGAGCCCATGTGCCACAACTACTGAGCCTGCACTCTAGAGCCCACGAGCCACAACTACTGAGCCCATGTGTCACAACTACTGAAGCCCACGCGCCTGGAGCCTGAGCTCCACAACAAGAGAGGCCACCGCAATGAGAGGCCTGTGCACCACAGCGAAGAGTGGCCCCTGCTTGCCGCAACTAGAGAAAGCCCGTGCACAGCAACGAAGACCCAACGCAGCCAAAAATAAATAAATAAAGCACTATCAGCTGATGTGTGAAATAGTAATTGTTAAAAAAAACAAAAAAATGTTAACCCTAGACTGAATCCCCTTACCACTTAGTTGGTCTCTAGGTCATTATTCCTGCCTTTCTTTGTCTCCTTCCTCCTAAAAAATACCTACGCTTTAACTCTGACTACTTAAAGCTGAATGAACTTGAGCAAGATTCATTGTAAGCATCCAGTGGCATCATGCATGTGAAGATGTCTTGTAAAATATGAGCATTATGCAAATGTGAGTGGTTATTACTATTACTGCTAACTTCTGTAATTGCATGGAGTGGTCCTTCTGTAACAGGCATTGTCCTATTTGCATATATTATCTCACTTAATATAATTCTCACAACAATGCTGTCAGGTGAGTACTATTATTACTCTAGTTATACAGAAGAGGAAAATAAAACCTAGGGAGGTTAAGTAACTTGGCTAGCATGATACAACTACTAAACGTTGACAAGGTAATGAAACCAAGTCTCCCTAAACCTGAGTTCCCTTGCCGAGTTTATGATTAACCTCTTTATCCAAAACTTTACTCCTTTTCTTGCGCACCTCCAACCCCCATGCCCCTCAGGATTGAGGAATATCAAAGAAAAGCGGGGATGGAAACCAAGCAGGACCATGTCGGGTCCTCCCGGATATAAAAGCTGTTCTGGGTCCCCATTTCTTGTTTGTAGGAAAAGGCTTTAGTCTCCTAAGCCTTCCCTGAGATTCAAGCAGGTGCTAATTAGGGAAGTGAGAGAATGCAGAAACAAAGGAAAGACACTCAAGGAACAATAGTTCAGTGATAATACAGAGTCCTAGTTCCCCCTCAAGGGATATACACAACAATCTGACACAAGTCTTGGAGGAGGAACCAAGATGACGGAGTAGAAGGATGTGCCCTCACTCCCTCTTGCGAGAACACCAGAATCACAACTAGCTGCTGGACAATCATCCACAGGAAGATGCTGGAACTCACCAAAAAGATACCCCACATCCAAAGACAAAGAAGCCACAATGAGATGGTAGGAGGGGCGCAATTACAGTAAAATCAAATCCCATAACTGGTGGGTGGGTGACTCACAGACTGGAGAACACTTATACCACAGAAGTCCACTCACTGGAGTGAGTGATTCCCACGTCAGGCTTCCCAACGTGGTGGTCCGGCAACTGGAGGAAGAATTCCTAGAGAATCAGACTTTGAAGCCTAGTGGGAATTGATTGTAGGACTTCCACAGGACTGGGGGAAACAGACACTCCACTCTTGGAGGGCACACACAAAGTAGTGTGCGCATCGGGAACCAGGGAAAGGAACAGTGACCCCAGGGGAGACTGAACCAGACCTACCTGCTAGTGTTGGAGGGTGTCTTGCAGAGGTGGTGGGTGGCTGTGTCTTACTGTGAGGACAAGGACACTAGCAGCAGAAGTTCTGGGAAGTACTCCTTGGTGTGAGTCCTCCCAGAGTCTGTCATTAGCCCCACCAAAGAGCCCAGGTAGGCTCCAGTGTTGGGTCGCCTCAGGCCAAACAACCAACATGGAGGGAACCCAGCCCCACCCATCAATAGTCAAGTGGATTAAAGTTTTACTGAGCTCTGCCCACCAGAGCAACGGTCAGCTCTACCCACCACCAGTCCCTCCCATCAAGCCTCTTAGATAGCCTCATCCACCAGAGGGCAGACAGTAGAAACAAGAAGAACTACAATCCTGCAGCCTGTGGAACAAAAACCACTTTCACAGAAAGATAGACAAGATGAAAGGGCAGAGGGCTATATACCAGATGAAGGAACAAGATAAAACCCCAGAAAAACAACTAAATGGAGATAGGCAACCTTCCAGAAAAATAATTCAGAATAATGTTAGTGAAGATGATCTAGGACCTTGGAAAAAGAATGGAGGCAAAGATTGAGAAGATGTAAGAAATGTTTAATAAAGACCTAGAAGAATTAAAGAACAAACAAACAGAGATGAACAATACAATAACTGACACAAGTCTTTGAGTTGCTCTGTAAGGAACTGTGACCCCCACCCAGGAGAAGGATGGTGACTACATGTACAGGCACAGAGACCCCAGACTGGTTGGAACTGGAAGGCTGATGATTGAGATTCCTGGAGCACCACCCTGCTACCTCAGCACCAACCAATCAAAAGAAAGTTATGACCCCTGCAATCCTCACACCAAATGTAGCCTTTAAAAACCTTACACCCTGGCTAGCCAGTAAGATGAACTTCCTCAGTTCTAAACTCCAATGTTTATGTTTGCTTGGCTCCAGTGTGCATTGGGCACACACACTTGGGTTCAACAACAGTAAAACCTGATGCCAAACCAACATAATACAGTTAAAAAATAAATATAGTTAAAAGTTTTAATCAGGATTTGGGATCATCACTATCACTGTTCCTCTCCAAAAGCATGGTGAATGGAATTTTCTTAAACTCTTTTTTTACTCTGAGGAAAATTCATTCTGTGCTGATTAAGAAATGGAGAGTAGATCTGTTTCCTGGTCTCTAAGTAAAACTGGAGTCTACCAGCTACTAGCAGACACTTCTTGAGGGAAGAGTATGGTAGGCTGTTGGACCCTGGCTTATCACAAGGCCATCTGGAGCTGGAAATGGTGATACAACATTTTCAACCACAGCCTACCCCTCCCCCAAAGGGTCCCACAATTCTTCATTCATTTGCTCTAGATGTTTCAGCTGAAAGGCTTGAGTGAAAGTTCAGATTGCTCTAAGGCTAAATGACACAACTGTTCTCCAGGATGGGTAACTCAGCTTGCCTCATCCCCTCCATACAATTACTTCCCTCTTCCAATGTATCTTGTCACAGATGCAAAATAAGCATGAAATCGCCAGTGGTGGAAGTCCTCATCTCAGCCTCCCATTCCAACACCCACCGGCTGCTGCCAGATTTTCTGACATAGCTTATACCTCTCTCTCACTGCTGCCTTTCTACCCTGGTCCTCCTTCTGTTCTTCACACACACCAACCTCTTTAGGATTTTTGTATCTATACTCTCCATGGGAGCCCCTTTATTACCCAGAACTCAGTTCAGATGATATTTTATCTGAGAGGCCTTCCTTGAATCCCTGATCTAACTACTCCCCTGCACCCTCTCAGCCCCTCACTTTCTCACACTTCCCCTTGTTTTTGTTGTTTTCTTTAAAGCATTTATTACTACCTGGAGCTCCCCTGTTCATTCTCTGTTCACCACTGTATTATTTGTCTTTTCCTTTGGGATTTAAGCTTCTTGAGAGCAGTGTTTCATTGACTACTGTATCTCCTACATCTAGTTTCTAGCTGAAACAGTGCTTTGTAATTTTAGTGCTCAATAAATATTTGTCAAGTGAAGTAACAAACTGGTTGACACAAGTAGTTCAACTTCTAGCACTGAAAGATCCATAACTTCCCTGAATTACTGTAGTATGAGGTTGGCCGTATGCAATATTGCATTATGCAGAAGTGAGTTAAGTGGGGAATTGTACCAACCTCTCTCAGTTATTTTTGCCTACATCCAGAGCCCAGGCCTCAGCAGTCACTTGTAGCAGCGTGCTGCATTAAGAGGAGATTTGCCTTTGAGCACCGACAACGTCTCATAATCACTCCTTTAATAAACCTCAATGTAAAAATTGGGGGCCACAAAATAAAAAGTGAATTCATAACATAACATACAGGGGAAATATATTTAAGGACTACACTGTTAAAGCCCTGTCAAAATAACTATTCTTAACAACCTTGGAAATAAAAGTCTTGAAGTTCCTCCAAGATTACAGCATTCTTGTTGTATCTAGTAACTGTTAGTTGAGGAAGAAACACTAGACCTTAGGGTCTGATTCAAAGATTCAGCCTTTAATCTGAAGGAGGAAAGGCAGATGCAGAGGAAAATACAGGAAGATACAGGGGTCAGACAACACTCCAAGTGTTAGAGAAATAAAAGTGTGTGGCGGCTGAGTCATACTGAAGAAAAGGTGAAAGAAGAAAGTGATGTTAAAGAGGGCAGAGAGAAAGTCAACATTATTAATAAGTTATGAACAAAATGAAGAATCAAAAATTTTTGAGTTAATAATGCTTGAGACCTCTATGGAGATATACAGAAAAAAAGGAAGTTTGTTAATACTAAGTGTACTAATTGATATTGAGGATGACTCCCTTTCTACACTGTTTCTTCAATCTCTAGAATAATAAGGAAGAGAGTAATCTTCATGTAAAAAGGATGCTGCTAGAAGGAAATGGATTCGGTGTGCGAGTATCTCAAGTTCTTCTGAGCTCTATGATTATACAGCATTTGGAAGCATCTAATCTTTGAAAAATCCAAAACAAAAATGATATATTCCATAATCTCATCATCTTTCTTAGAGAGAAATCAGATTAAGATCATGAGTAGGGGAGTTAAAACATAAACACACACACACACACACACACACACACACACACAGCCTGGAAGTCATATGTATGTATGAAAACTCTAATAGATGCTAAAGGATGTTCCATCAGTGGTGACCTGAGATGGATTAATAATAATAAAAATACTTTAAATTCTTTCCTTTTAATTATTATTTTATCTTATAACTTCAAAAGGATTTTTCAAAGCAAAACTTTGCTGTCAAAGAGGTGAAGTGTTTCTTTTCTGAAGAGAAGGCTTTCCTGGGCCTATGAACAGTGTACATAATATACCCAGGCATCGGTTCTTTCTGTTGAAGAATGCCCTTCCTCTACCTCTCACAGTCTTTGGAGAGTAAATTAAATGATGTCCTTAAAGTTATCTTAGCTGCTGGTGGCTTCATAAATGTGAGGCAATGTGTAATTTGGCTGGTCAGGATTGTTAATCCTCAACATCTACAAAAGAAGTAAAGTGAGTTCCTATTACATGGGGCCCCTTGAAGGCAAAAAGAGCCATCTGGTTGCTTACCTTGAGTGAAAAATTAGATCTGCAGCTGAAAGAGAAAAGGGTCCCTGGAGGAAGGAATGACCTGGGAACCTGCCCAAGCCTGTGATGCATTTGTACACATACTCATGTGTGCTTCCTTTGGATTATAACAATGCAAGGGAAGCAGATGTAGAAGCACACACACTACCCCTGGGAACACTATACTAGAAGGAAAGAAGGAATCAAGAGACAGGATCCAGAAAGGCAGCTGATCTAATGTGGAAAAAAAAAAAAAAAAAAAGAGTTTAAAGGGACTTATTTACAAGGGAATCTTTAAGGTAATGAAAAACAAAAAATTCCCCACCTACCTTGTCATAACCAAGAATTTAGGGGCTCATTCCTTGGAAATTTAGCCCTTCTATCATTTGTAAA
Source organism: Kogia breviceps (assembly GCF_026419965.1). Classification (NCBI taxonomy): domain Eukaryota; kingdom Metazoa; phylum Chordata; class Mammalia; order Artiodactyla; family Physeteridae; genus Kogia; species Kogia breviceps. The sequence continues at coordinate 87,794,609 of NC_081314.1, read as the reverse complement.
ATTTTTTCTAAAATAATTTCAACCTTACAAAAAGTTTGCAAAATAAGTATAGAGAACTTCTGTATACCCTTTCCCAGTTTTACCAATTTATACTACTTTGCCACCTTTTTCTCTCTCTCATTAAAATAAAATAATTTAATGTTGATATGTATATTATATATGAATATTAAATGTATATATGTATATCTCAAAGTCACAAAATTTAATAATGCAATGCTTATCTATCTATAGCCTATATATTCCAATTTTATTAAATGAGCCAGTTATGGCCTTTATAGCATTTTTTCCCTCCAGTATAAGATCCAGCAGTTCACGGTTATTTATTGTATTTAGTTGGCACATCTACTATTTCCTCTTATTTCCATTCAAGTAATATATGCCCGGTTGGAATACTATGTAAGTAATGTGTCCTTCTTAGCGTGTCACATCTGAAGGCACCCCTTCCATCTGCCACTCATTGGTGATGTTAATTCTGATCACCAAGTTGAAGTGTTGTCCATTTTTTCCACTGTATAGTAACCATTTTTCCCCCTGCAACTGATAAGTGATCTGTGGGGAAATAGTTGGGGATTATGCAAATATTCTGTTTTTCATCAAACTTTTCCTCTAGATTTAGTATCCGTTGATAATTCTTGTCTAAAAGAATTTGTTCTCTGATGGTTGCAAATAATGTTTTCCCAAATTCACTATTCTCTCCACAGTGATCAGTTGGCATCAATTAGGAAGAGCCTTCCTTTCTTGCCCATTTATTTTGTTGTTTGTTTACCTATTATTTATAATTATATATTCATGGATTCTTATTTTATTCACTGTTATACTACATTATGCTTCTTAATTTTGGTTGCTGAAATTATTCCAGATTCATACAATGGGAGCCCCTTCAAGCTAGCTCCTATTTCTTTTAAAATGTTTTTTTTTTTAAGCACTTCTTACACAGTAAGATGTTCCAGGCTCATTTTATACCTTCCCTGCTCCAGCCCTGGACTCAGCCATGTATTCAGTTTGCCCCAGTCCTTTTAGTGGGGAATGACATTCAGAAACCAACATCTAGGCTTTAAGTGTGCTCATTACTCCTGAAGTGTCATTGCTTCTTGTGCTTTCAATGGAAATATATGTTCCTACTGATATCTCCAATTCCAGTCTAACCCCAAAAGGTTCTTCCTGCTTTCCCTCATTCCATATTCCCTTTTATCACCAAAATCACCACATTTACTGATTTGTTCAGTCTTGTAATGCACACAAATTACTTTCAGAATTGTTTCACCCATACCACTACCAAAACCAAACAAAAGGGTAAACACAACTTTAAGATTCGATGGCAGTTTTTCCCTCTAGATTGAGGAAAGTCAAGGTACTGTTCAAACGATAGGTGTAGGGACTTTCCTGGTGGCGCAGTGGTTAAGAATCCGCCTGCCAATGCAGGGGACAGGGGTTCGAGCCCTGGTCCAGGAAGATCCCACACACCACGGAGCAATTAAGCCCGTGCGCCACAACTACTAAGCCTGCACTCTAGAGCCCACGAGCCACAACTACTGAGCCGCATGTTGCAACTACTGAAGCCCATGCACCTAGAGCCCGTGCTCCGCAACAAGAGAAGCTACAGCAATAAGAAGCCCACACACTGCAACAAAGAGTAGCCCCCGCTTGCCGCAACTAGAGAAAGCCCGTGTGCAGCAACTAAGACCCAATGCAGCCAGAATAAATAAATAAAATTTAACAAAACAAAATATACATGTAGATACTTAAAACAGTGAATTGTATTGAATGTAAATTATACCTTCGTAAGTATATAATTATATTAAAACATTTGGATTAGTTACTGTTTTTTTTTTTCCTTTAAGTGTGCTCTTCATTTAAAAATGGTTGGGATTATTTGTTTCTGGTTAGAGCCAGTTGTTGGTTTTCTTCTTCCTTTTTTACTGATTTTTTAGTTTTGAATATTTAGAACATTAACAAATTTCCAAAAGCCCAAACTGTACAAAAAATTATACTCAGAGAAGTGTCACCTCCTCCCCTACCCTTCTAGCTTCGCTGTCCTGCCAGTGCCTTGTAGATGTAAGTTATTCGGGTTATGCCTACCGTATTTCTCCTGTAAAAGTAAGCAGATACATGCTTACTTAATATTTTATTTCCCCTTATTCCTTAAACAAAATTTAGCATGTGATATATATGCTTTTACAGTAACCTTCTTGTAAATAAGACATGTCAAAAAAAAGGATAAAATATATCCTATTATTTAATTATTTTTACAAATACACATTACCTACATTACATGTATAAAAACACAAGACGAAGAGAGTTTTTATTGACCTCCTCTTTAATTCTGGAGTCTTTTATCCAGTTGTTCAACTCTAGTATATTTGTAGATTATTTTCTTAATAGTTAGATAAGCAAACTCTACGTTACTTTTTTTTTTTTTTTTTTTTTTTTTTTTTTTTTTTTTTTTTTCGTTATGCGGGCCTCTCACTGTTGTGGCCTCTCCCGTTGCGGAGCACAGGCTCCGGACGCACAGGCTCAGCGGCCATGGCTCACGGGCTTAGTTGCTCCGCGGCATGTGGGATCTTCCCGGACCAGGGCACGAACCCGTGTCTCCTGCATCGGCAGGCGGATTCTCAACCACTGCGCCACCAGGGAAGCCCTCTACGTTACTTTTTAGCTTTATCTTCAACTACAGTTGCTCAAAATCTTCCTAGTTTCATTAGCACAATGGTCTTCTCTAGTTTCCTCCACCACCCCCCCTTATTTTTTTAACCTCCAGCAACAAAAAAATGCAAGCTTGGGTTGGTCCTCTTGAGTTCTTAAGCTCTATACAGAAATTTCTCTCTATTCCTTACCCCTTCCTCTTTAATAAGGCATTTGTCCTGATTTATTAGGCTCCTTCCCTCTCTCGGAGGAGGTCATGGTATGCAAACTAAGCCTTCAGGTCTAAAATCAATAATCACCACTCTATTACCCTACACATTTTGGATTTTTCAAGATATTTTACTATAACAGCTGCTATAAAGTATATTTCATATTCTAGTAAACATTTTGGGTAGTGAGGAAAAAGTCCTGGACAAGAAATCAGGATGTATTCCCCTGATATCCAGTTCTTTCCTCTAACTTCCCAAACCAAATCTGGGCTGTGCATGTATGGGTAGTATTTGTGCTTAGCTAAAGAGAGATTTAGCCATTGTCATAGCTCCTGGGAGGCAAGTTCTAAACCCATCAAACTTCCCAAGAGATAGATGTGTCTTTGTTATTGATAGTGGGCCCCTCAACCACACCTGATAGTTTATGCTAACAAAGTGACTCAAAGGGGGTCCCTAGATAGTTTATGCTAAGGAGATGACTCAGGATGAGGGCTAGCCACTCCAGAATGACCAAATATGTGATTGAAGTGTTGGTGCTCAGAGGGTATAGGTGGGAGGCTGGAGACTGAGCTCAACTACATAAGCAATAATTCAATTAATCACGCCTATGTAATGAAACTCCAATAAAAATTCTGGACACCAGAGCTTGGGTGAGCTTCCCTGGTTGCAGTGCTCCATGTATTGCTATGCATTGATGCTGGGAGGGTAACATGGCCCTGAGGACAATGGAAACTTCACATTTTGAAATCTCCTAGATTCCTCCCTACACAATTCTTCCTTTGGGTGGTTCCAAATTATATTTGTTTACACTAATAAAACTTCAATTATAAGTATAACACTTTCCAGAGTTCTGTGAGTAATCCTAGCTAGTTATCAGACTTGAGGTTGGTCATGGGAATCCTTGAACTTATAGCCAGCAGCTCTGATGTGAGAGGGGCCCTTGAACTTGGCTGGTTGTCTTCAGTGATGGCAGTATCATCACTGAGGGAAAAGACTGTGCATTTTCCCTATTTGAAGTGTATAGAAAATGAATTAAATTATGACTTTAAACTCCTTTACACTCCTAAGATTCCAATTCTGTGCTACTTTCACTTTAGATTCCCATTTTCCCAATTTCCTGGTTCATTTGAAACCTGAGGAAAACAACCTATTAAAAAATATATACACATACAACTGCAAATAAACAAAATAAACAGAATGCATGTAAAGCACAATCTTGTTAGTGGAGCTAGAGACAAAGAGTTATAGAAAAGAGGCTTTGCTTCCAAATTATGTTGACAGTTTATAAATGATCTAAAATGGTAAAACACATGCCTTTCAAGCATGCAATTCTCTGTGTCTGCCTATTAATGACATCACCACTGCTCCTCCAAAATTATGAGCCTTTAATTATTCCTATCCTAAAAGCAAGGGTCCACTTTCTGTCTAGTTATGACCTGCCTATGGTAAACATTGCCCAGGAACATACTCTGTTCTGAATAATTACCTCACAGTAAAAAGTTAGCAGATAAAAACAGAAAGATCTGCTTTTTTCCAAGCAATTCAAAACCTGAAAATTAGATGTCACTGTTCACCCAGACCCAGCTCTGTTTGCTGCAGTGCAGTAATTACTAAATGGGAAAAAAAAAAAAAAAATTAATCCAATGCATTTTTTATTTGCTGCCTCATGCCTTTTTGAAAATAGTCCATTACCCAGGCAAAGAAATAAAGCACAAAGTGGGAATATGTACTAGATAGTGGATAGCAGCTATACTAGAAAAGCTTCCTTGCTAATTCCAACATTTGCCCCAAAGCAAGCCTTGCTAAGATGCCTCCAGGTGGGGTCCATCAGGTGGGGCATGTGTCACGGCTTCTAGGATGGCAACCACCTCCAGGTAAAGAGGCTGAGTAAAGGAAGCAGCAGGCTGTGGGAGAAACATTACTGAATATTTTAGGAAAGACGCCATAAAACAATTTTTCCTTAATGAGGCTATAACTACAGCAAGGTTCATGGAAATTAATGCTAGTTCCTAACCTTTCTCAGGTTAATGTCAGTTCTAGGAATGAGGAAGAAAATGACCAGCCAGCATACAACCAGTACTTTTCTGAAGCTCATTCATTCAATTTTCCTTTCACTTATTCTACAATATATATTGAATATTGACTAAGTTCTAGGCATGGTTTTAAGTACTGTGGATGCATAGTGTTTCACTAGATAGACAGGTTAATATCTGCAGACTGTGTAACTAGCTTATGGATGATTGAATGCATAAGCACCCACAAGTGAAGAGGACTAGGGAGAAAGGAAACAAACAGTTGACTCTCAAAATTTACACTGGTATGCTAAGGGTAGAGAACTTGGGCATCATGTGCAATCTCAGAGAACGGACAAGGAACTCATCATTTCAGTGCCTTAGAGGGTCTCTATCACACTGGTTTACTTTCATGAGCTGTCCTAATAATGCACAGGCACAGTAAAAAAGCTTGAGGAATATTCCTCTACCTTCACATTTATTTAAAAAGCAAAGTATCTTTAAGGTCTCCTAGAAGAAACAATACAGGTGGAAAATACAAATACCAGCCTTGCTGAACAGTTCTGAAAGCAAGAGACATGAAGGCAGTGACGTATTCTATCTTATCCACTATTTTATGCCCATTGCCAAATTAAATGGCTGGAATGCATTAGAAGCTCAATGATCTCTTGTGGAATGAATGAATGAATGAATGAATGGTAAAGGAGATTTACAGGAAGGACATGACAGACAACAGGGAGAAAAAAACATCTGTATTACATAAAATAAAGCCATTCTATGTCTTTTCCTACAGCAGCTGAAGAAGCAGCTACCTCCCATGAGCCACATTTTATTAAGGAGGATTTATAGGCACTAATAAATTCAAGACATCTTATCACAGACCTTAGGAGAAAGATGGGAACATAGTCACTTATAGACGTGTCTTTATGTAGATTGACAAGGCTGATTGAGGGGTTTATTATTTTCCCAGAGCACTTCTCCAAGGGTGATGCTGTGCCTCCCAAGACTCATCAAACCCACCATTTGCCACCCACTTTGTTGATTCAAGTGAGAACAAATGGTTGAGCCAGAGGAACCCTGGAATGTATCTTCAACGACTTTGACCTTGGACAAGATATCTCCTATTTCCAGGTTTTGTTTTCATTATTTTCCAAAGGAGAGCATTGATGCCAATAGTACTTAGGTCCCTTCAAGAACTTCAATTCTATGACTCTAAAATCTGAGTAGAAATTATGGGTGCTAGTGGAATTTTCATCTAAATTTAAAGATTATTGTTTTGGAAGAGATTTTTGAATGTAGACATACAAAGTGAAGATTACTCTGTGGTCTTTCAAATGAAAACATGACAAATGATAGCTTTTAATGCCAAAAATATGGATTTCTAGAAAGTATACAGTACATATCACAGAGTGGGGAAGAATGCCAGGCAGAAGACATGAAATGTTAAGAGGATGAAAAAGAATGCTCATACAACATCAGTTATAATAGAGAACTATAGAGTTGATTGAGAAAGTAGGAAAAAAAACATGTTTATGTGTGTGGGGGGTGGGACTTTTCACTGTGATTCTCCAAGAATAAAAAGTGACAAACTTATGACTTAAGATACTATAAATCAGTGCACAAAGTGTGGAAAATTAAAAGTGATCCTGGATTTTTAATAGAAAGATTTAAATATGATCTCAGTTTTCAGGAAATAAGACCTGTGGTTAAGACATAGAAATGGAAGCGAAATTTTCTGATTTCGCAACATGGTAGAAAGTATTTTGGTGAAAACCATTAAGATGATTCATTGAAGCAATATTACACACATATCTCTATTATGGTCTCTATTACATCACATTGTAGTGACTGTTCAAAGATGTTTCTTCCACTAGATTGCAAGCTTCATGAGGGTTGAAACTTTTTTCTCAGGACTTACTATAATTGCTAGAACAGAGTAACTCAATTCGTGTGGAATTCATGCTAAGCCAGGTTAACTACATATCAACTATTTGAATAAAAACACAAAAATGGACAAAATACTGTGTGATTCCACTTATCTGAGGTATTTAAAGTAGTCAAACTCATAGGACAGAAAACAGAATGGTGGTTGCCAGGGGCTGGAGGTTGGGGAGAAATGGGGAGTTATTATTCAGTGGGTATAGATCTCCAGAAAAAGTTCTGGAGATCTGTTGCACAACAAAGTGAATATATTTAACACTATTGAACTGTACACTTAAAATGCTTAAAATTATAAATTCTATGTTATGTGAGGTTTTTTTTTTTTTACCATAGTTAAAATTTAAAAAAATATTTTTAAACACAGAACAAAATCTATACTAAAGCTACTTGACCAAAGATATCTAAATATGTTAAAGATACAGATGGACAGCTGGTCTTAGAAGCCAGGGAAGAAATTATTTACTCAGAAAGTCCATATACTTTTTACTGCAACTACTAGGGGAGAAAATGTTTAAAGGATGAGTAACATTCTGCCTGCTAGACTCTCAAATTCATCCTGAAAGCACAGCTCCAGTGCCTCGCTGCTCAAGGACTCCTGACATCTGACCCCGTCTACGGAGGCATGGACAATTTCCGTGAATATTGTTCTTCTTCTCATCCTCTACTATACTGGCCTCTACAGCCATGAAGGACAGTGTGTCCGTTTATAATTCCCTTGTGACAACCAGACTCCCATGTGTGAAACAAGTTGAAACTCAATTAAAGAGGAGGTGGTGCCTGCAATCTTTCATTAAGTCCTTTGGCAGCAAACACACAGCTATAGACATTCCTTCTTTTCTTCTCCCCGAGAAGCATCTCCTGGGTTTTACTTCTGAATAAGGAGAGATGTAGGGGATTCTTCAGAATTCAGTCCTGAAAAATAACTTCTTAGATGGATATTTAGAGAATGTCTGTAAGCAACCTCATGCTCTTGCAGGAAGATGAGGAAGAATGGATCTGATTGCATTTCCTATCAATACCGTCATGGAGAAGGAGGGGCACGAGAGAGATGGTAAGTTTGACAGTAATAGTTTTCAGCAGCTCTGACAAGCCAAGAAACTTCATCCGTTCATCACATTTTTCCCTCTCTGCCAATTTTAAATGCAAGCCCCTTACTTCAAGCCTGACTGACTTCTCTCTTGATTCAGAGTAATTGGGATCCTCAGAGGCTTTCCAGAAGGAAACATTTGCTGCTTGTATCATCTCTGAGTATTAACACTAGATAGTGGTTTGGCTTATGCTCAGTATCTTTGGATATCTCATTGGGGACTGAGAGTGTTGAGCTGCTGAAACTCAAAAAGCCCACAATAGGGGAAAAAGTCACAATAGCGGCTTTCCCTCTCTTACCTAGATCATCACCCATTTCAATTACAACGTGTAATAGAAACCATGATACAGTCTGAAATCTTAAGAGATCAAAACAATCCTGAAATATTTTCAACCTCTCCAAACCATGCTACATGTATGCATGTGTGGAAATATGAAAGCATTAAGTACATATTGCAATCACATTGATTACTACTTGTCATCATTACAGATGGGCCTGACGACGTCTAGGATTTTAATGAGCCCGTATGGATTTTGTGTTCTACTTTTGGTCTGAGAGACAGCAGTAGCTCCTTTCAGTGGAGACTGCTTCCAAGTGTGAAGCTTTTAAGGTCAGCTTGTTTCCCTTTGGATGGGATGATTATCTTATTAAATGGACAAAACACAAGAATCAGATCTTTAGGGGAAAGTAGAAGGAAGAATGACTTTCTAGGGAATCTGATTTATTAGAGAGTTAGCATGGATAATTCAGAGCTTTTTCATCAACAACTTTCAATATCCAGCTGCTTCAGTTCTTCCTTCACTTTGCCTGTATAAAATACTGGAAGAAGTATTACTTATAATATCCTCCAGTCTCTACGGCACATTTTCTTTGAACTTAGAGAGTTTTTCTTTTTTCTTCACTTATCTGATCACATATTTTAACAGTGATATTCATATGGATATCATTGTGCATACTTGATGGAAGAAAATTTTGTAGATGTAAAAAATCATCACTTCTGTGTTTGTCCGGGAATTCTAAGTCAAGATTCTGAGCACTGCCAGCTTGGTGTGACTGCACTCTCTCACTACTCCTTCCCTTTTATTTTTAAGTAGTTTAGTAGAATTGACTAATACATCCTTGTCCCTACAGTGTTACTGTAAGCCTGATTCTTGGAAATGCTTGAGTTGAGGAGGGAATACTTGATAAGCTAAACTCTTTGGTCATAGGTCACGTGAGCACACAGACCCAGAGTTGTATATCTTTTCTCAAAAAATGAGTCCACAGAGGAGCTGGTGTTACATTTCCATTTTTTCAGGAGGCTGGGTGAATATAACTTTGGCTGTGAGTTTGTAATCCCCAACCATTTGCATAGAACTTTGTATTAAGGGTGCAACTGTCACAGCAATCAATTCATCAAGAGCCACTTCTTTTTCTCCAGGGGAACAGAAAGGATATGAAACTACTGGGTGAATGTAGGAACAGCTGAGACTTGAAAACAGAAAACCTGTATCAGTCAGAGTTGTCCTGTTTTTGGATAAATCTTGCATACCTTTGTATTCTATTTCCTTCTGACTTTCCCAATCACCATATTTTTGCCTCTCCTGTCAAGTTGATCTGTTTCTCTTGTTTAAATGTATGCTCTGACTAAAATGAACTCTTCTTACCTCATCCTTATGCCCCCCATTTTCCCAGCACCATTTTAATTAGGTAGAGATGTATAGAAATATCACATCTCTTACAGAAACTATGGAGAGAGCAGATGCAAAACAAAAGCCCTCAAACCACAAGTGTTGTTATCAACAAGCTTCACAGACTGTATGAAAAATATGACCTAGAGAAACAGTCATAATAGTTTACTTCCTATTTTACCTTTGATTCAAAATAGGAACTAAAGGGTTCCATTTGAGAGCAAAATAATATTTTCCCTCCTAACTGATGATTTGACTTTTGAAATAGAGTTTTTAATAAAAGCTCAGCAGAAGAATTTGGGCTGAGAGGTAGTGAAAAGATAAGGGTAGCAATAATGTTGATTTTATCATCTTTAACCGTGAAAGGAAAGAGTGTGTGTGTGTGTGTGTGTGTGTGTACGCGTGTGCACATGCTCATAGTGTGTGGGGTATGTGTGTCTGTAACTGAGACATAATGAGGGAAATGGATAGAACTGACAGCTGTAAAAACCTCTCTCAGTAAGTGTTGATTTCCTACCATCAATATGTTTGTGATCTCTGATTCTAAACTGATTTAAGAACTCTGAAGTAGGCATATTTCTCCTTGCATTACTCTCACATCTCTATAGGAATTTTCTTCTTCCCTTCATTGCTCACAGAGCTCCTCCATTTCAGCTTCTAATTCAGACCAATCTTTCCTGGCCATGCTAAACACCTTACAGAGTTCTGAACCTTTGCATGAACATTTGCTTTTCCATTATGTCATACATGTTTTCTAAGGCAGGTTTGTCCAATAAAATAAGCTAGATTATAAAGTACAAGATATTGTAAGGAAGTAAGATAGATCTAGGTGAAACTGCTTAAACAGTGTAGTTTTCACCACCTGCCTAGATCGTCACCAGAATTTCAGATGAAAGACTCTGGGAATCTATACTAAACAACAGCAACCCTGATGGAGAATTGTATTAAATACAGTGAATGTTCAAATAGGCCAAGAATATGTCGTGGTTTGCTTGGAAGTGCAATATTACTAATTTGCATATTTTGCAATTTATTACTGAGATTTGATGATTTGTCCAAGTAAAGTGCTTAAAAATATAAAAGTTTAATGGGTTCAGAGTCCATTGCACTTTCTGACATTGCCTGTTGACACATCCTAGTACATTTTAATGCTTTTTCACACTTGACATGACACTACTGTACAGTAATTAAGTTCCCATAAATATGTTCAGTAATGATTGCTATTTAAACTGATCAGCCATTGATTCGTTCATATCAATTCAATGACAACTCTGTTTCTCAAATTAAACAAGTCAACAGATTATGACAGTCTTAACTTACATCATTTAATTTGAAGTAGAAGAATAAGAAGAGATGAGGACAATACGTTTGCATTGATCACTGTAAATTTATTTTTAATAACTGTTGAATGTTATACAGTGTACATACTTCAGTTTCTTACAAGGATGAAAATAGGAATTCATGTGAAAAATACTCAATTTACAAAATGTCCCTAGGAATCCAGAAATAAATTGTAAAACACATATGAACGGCTTATCACACAGATTTACTTCATCTTAGAATATTTACCTTGGCTAAGCAGATCAGATGAGCTTATGCTGTTTTACATGCACATAACACTTAAAATAAAAAATAAAGGTGAGTATTCTGCCTGAAAGCATCCCCTAATTGCTTCTCTTCACTCTGAATTCTTCTGGAAGTGCTCTTCTAACTCAGACTTCTACATAGCTTAGGGATGATATCCAAACTATATAATCTCGCATGTGGAGACCCACATTTGATTTTCGAACCTTGTCATCGACTTCTCTCCAACACGACCTTTCTTTAAGAGGATTTTGTCTACTTACTCTCTTGGAAACAAAAACTTCCCAGAATTTTCTGCACAACCCTCTCTAGTCACTGATTCCTTTGCCTTGATCTCTCTATGAAATAAATGTTTTGGGATTTTTCCCAATGGCTGTGTCTTTTCTTTCTGCCTGTCCTTCCTCAACATTAGAGTGTAAATTATTCAGAAATGATGTCCTTCCATCCTACACTGCCACAAATAGTCACATACATTTTATGCCATGTAACTCTAGGGAACCCTATCCAAGGGGCCACCATGTACACAGTGAGCCCTTGAGACCCGCCTGCCTCCACAGACTTTGTCACTCATAATCAACAAGCAGCTGAGCAAACCATGGACACATACCCAACACTAGGAAATAAACTCAGGCATCATTTTAAAAAGCAGAAAATGAGAAGAAAAAGATGAATGAAGAAAACATTGACTCTACCCATGCATCTGTCCAGGTCAGAGAATTTTCTTATCTTCATGGTCAACTGCTTTGTTTCTTTACTTTTTTTTAGGTGTACATTGGGAAAACCAATTTACGGAGCACTTTGGCAAAGCTGAAGATTCTCAAACCCTACACACAGGAAGTCCACTCCCAGGTATACATCTTAGGGAAACATTTGCCCATGTGCATAAGACCTATAAACATTATCATCAATTGCTTTGTTTCAAATGGGGCAAATGGTGAGCCTGGTTGATGGACTGAAACACAGAGGGTTTGGTGGTTAGATCCTCCTCTTGATCCAGGAGAGGTATCTTGCAACTGGGAATTTGATCTCAGTTATCTTTCCAGGCTGCACCTTTGCATTGACAACAACCGCATGCCAACCTCTTTTGTTTGTTATTATTGTTCCTATGAAACAACAAAATTTGATCTCTCTTTTCTAATATTCGTGATAAAAACTCAGGAACTTGTTTCTGAAACCTTTTCCTATTTTGCCCTCTCTGACATTCTATGACACTGTTCCCCACTCCCACTCCCCAGTCCCATGGTCAGTATTTCCTCTCCTTTTTTTTTTTTTTAATCCTTTTCTGATTTCTTTTCTCTTCTTGTTCCTCCAATGGTCATACTTTAAGGTTCACACCTCTACCCTGCTTTTCTCTCTATACTCTGTCTCAGACACCTCATACAGTTATCACATTTCCTTATCATCTCTTTGTAGAAGACAGACAATAATGTCAATTTATTCGTAAATTCCTGACCTTTTCTCAAGCTTTGTGTCCATATTTCCAATGCCCTACGGAACATGATCAATGGGATATGCTGCCATCCAATAAAATTTAATGCGTCTAAACAAACCTTACTCCAGTGAGTCCTTCCTCCTCTGAATCTGTTACTGTATTATCAGTCTTCTTCTCCCCAAGGATTGAAACCTTGATGCTATCTTTCTAACTTCCTTCTATTTATCTCCCCTAAACCGCCAGTCCATCAGTATTCAAGGGATGTTAATAATTCATTCTAAGTTACTTTCCACATCTGGCACTTTCATTACATTCATATCATTACCACAGTGCATGTCCTTATTACTTTACATCTGGACTCAGGTTAAGATACAGGAATTATTTAGTGAGCACCTGCTAGGTACCAGAGACTGCTAGCTACTTTCACAAACACTGAATGTTTTTTTCTAGGTTTTCTCTTTTAAACTATTTTCAACCCAACTTTTAGGTTAATGTTCATAAAACATTAACTTAGTCATCTCTCTTTTCCTCTGGCAAAATTCCTCTAGTGGCAATTATATTTCTTCACTTCTCTTCATTACTCCACTGAAGCTACATCTTTGCTCACTGCTTTATATACTGTGATATACTGAAAAAGATGTCCATAGACTTTTCCCATCCTCAAATGAATACCACTTTGTGATGTGAACCTGTATTTCCTCCATTCAAAATGTGGCATCTATTTTCCACTTTGTGTTGTGACTAGCTTTGGCCAATGGGACAAGAGGAAGCATGACTCATGCAGAGACTTGAAAAGTGGACTTGCACTAGGACTTGCCCATTCTTGTTGCACTTGGAACTGAAACGGAGAAGGACCCTTTGGGGCTCCTGGGCACAAAAGCCTTTCTGTGTCCCCCATTTCTTGATTACAGGAAATAGGCTTCATTCAGCTTCCATGACCTTCCCTGAGTTCTAACAAACAGGTTCAAATGGTTGCTAATTAGGGAAGGGAGGAAATGTGGAGACAAGGGAGGGGCAGTCAAAAGAAAAAACAGTGCAGCCTTGGGGCAGGGTCCTGGTCCCCCCCTCAAGGGATATACATAACAATATCTGTGAGATATTTTGCAGATATGGAAGCCCGACCAGGTGGGAGAAGTTAATGGTATGCTGCCCACAAGCACGTAGACCCTAGACCAGTTGAAACCAGAAGGTTGATGATGCTGACTCCCGCTTACCTCACCACCAACCAATCAGAAGAATGTCCATGAGCTGATCACCCCCTCTTTGAACAATTACTTTAAAACTCCTCACTACCCCCTCCAGGTCGAGACACACAGTTTTGAGGGCATTAGCCCACTGTGTCCCCCTTTGCCTGGCAAACTGTCTTTGAGATTTAATTTGGTGTCGGGTTCAGTTTCAGAACCTTGAGAACACCATGTTAATGAGCCTAAGCCAGCATGATGGAGAAGCACTTTAGCTTACAGTGGAAAATCACTGGACATGGGAAAGAGGCCTTCCTTAATACCAGCCATCAGCCAACCCACCAGCTGCCCACATATGCACAAGAGACCCTGCAGAAATCAGCAAACCCCACCTGGACTAGAACAACTATTTAGCCATCCACAAGATCATGAACTAAATAAATTAGTTGTTTTAAACCACTAAGTTTTGGTGGGGACTGTTATGCAGCCAAAGCTAATTAATATCTTGGTTCTGTTGCTTTCCTTTTGGTGTCTTTCTTAAATACGCTGATTCCATGACACTCTTTTTTTCCGAGTCTCATGGCATTCCAACTGTACCAATAGGTTGAGGAGATCCTCTTATTTTTCTCATGCAATCCTACCAGTGTCTTTTTCATGGGAACAACTGAAATATACCACTTATCAGGCACTTGACCATATCCTGTCTTATCATTAACACCCTACGAGCCTAAGTCTATTTTCTCCAAGTAGGTAATGTATCTGACCTATCTCCTTAGGATTTTGGTATCATTTCACAATTTATCAGCATTCTATGGCCAAAGTAGGCGTTCAGTAAATAATTAATGATTAAATGAAAGATCCCTTCACAATTAAAAAAAATAAATATTGAACCATTTTAGTGCAAAAGGGGTTGATAGTTTACATGACTGAAAAGACCATATTCAACAAGGTTGTACATTTGAGCACGGTTTTCTTCTCTGCCCTCCTCCTTCACTCATCTCAGAAATCTGACTTAAGAACTCCCTGCCCAGAGAAATACACAAGAGCAAAACACAGGGAAGGGTAAGACCCCAGCTTGCCGTTCATATATTTTTCTAATCCTTCTTCATAAGTAGTAAGGTGAAAATGGTTTATCTCATTTATCTTTCAGCTTTATGTCAAAGGTACATTGTGATATACATAGGATACACAATGAAGCTGTTACTTTTCTTTTGCAGGACCACTAAGTTAGAAATTTCTGGCTTTTATTTTCTGGAGTGCCTACAGCATTTTTACTTCACTGCTGCATTAAAGTAATTTTTACATTTAATATGGAATAAAGGCAAAGCTGTCTCAAAGTGCCCTAGCCACAGGTACGTGGGCGAACACTTGTCTACAGATTATAGCTTGGAGACGGATTCAAAGGAAAGCTAAGAAAGGCAAAACAACTCAATTTGGAATGTGAATCAGCCTTGGAATTGGCATGCTTCAGTGAGAATGGTGTGTTTTCTTTTCTGCTTCAGAGATGGTTCCCCAATACAAATTCTGCTTCCAAGATATAAAGGGTGTAGCATTCCAATCTGGAGAGGTTTTGAGGCTCCTTGAGAATTAAAAAAAAAAAAAAAAAAAACCCATAGCATACACATGTTCCATCAATCTGCTATTAAAAACAAATGCTTACATATAGTTATCATTTCCAGGTATTTTATCTCCTGTGTACCTATCAACTTTCATACCTTAAAGTCCCGGTCCATGAAAGTCCAGAAATGGGCAACTTTAACTATAGAATCTGAAATAAAGTATAATAGTTATAGTTTTGATTTGCATTTTTCTAATAATCAGTGATGTTGAACAGCTTTTCATGTACCTCTTGGCCATCCGTATGTCTTCTTTGGAGAAATGTCTATTTAGGTCTTCTGCCCATTTTTTGATTGGGTTGTTTGTTTTTTTGATATTGAGTTGCATGAGCTGTTTGTATATTTTGGAGATTAATCCCTTGTCAGTTGCTTCGTTTGCAAATACACTACCATGTGTAAAACAGCTGGTGGGAACCTGCTGTATAGCTCAGGGAACTTGGTGCTCTGTGATGACCTAGATGGGAGGAGGCAGGGAAGGGAGGTCCAAGAGGGAGGGGATGTATGTATACATATGGCTGATTCACTTCATTCGTTGTATAGCAGAAAATAACAGAACATTGTAAAGCAACTATACCCCAATAAATATATATATATATATATATATATATATATATATATAGCAGTGATAATCTTTTTGCAATTATTTTTGACGGCTGTATGTTTGGTTTGTTTTTCTCTTTTATGTCTAATGGGCTTTATCTGTAACATTCTTCAAGGAAAAGAGTATGATAATACAGCCTTCTTTGTTCTTGGATTTCTAATTAATTCTGGGCTATATATAATAATTCCACAGAATTTTCTTTTTGCTTCAAAAGCTACACTCCTCAGTGATAAGCAGTTGGAAGTAAATTCCCAGTTAAGTAGGCATGAAGTTGGCAAGGAAGGAAGAAGCAGCAGAGAAGTTGAGGTTGAAACAAATGAAAGGACTTAGATTCTTTCCATGTTCTCAATCTTCAAGGCTGAAGATACTGTTTTGCTCACTCAATCCCATATTCCATTATTTCCTTGATAAAAAATAATGACTGTGCCAAAACTAGAAGCAGCAAGATGTTTCTTCATAAGTGAATAAAGAAACTGTGGTATAGCCATATGAGGGGCTATTATTCAGCAATAAAAAGAAATGAGTGATCAAGAGACAAAAAGACATGGATGAATTTTAAATGCATATCGCTAAGTAAAAGACGTTTGTCTGAAAGGTTACATATTGTATGATTCCACTTATATGACATTCTGGAAAACTCAAAACTATGGAGACACTAAAAAGATCAGTGGTTTCCAGGGATTCTAAGTCTGGGTGCGGGGAGGTAAATAGGTGAAGCATGGTTTTTTTAGGGTGGTGAAACTATTCTGTATGATACTGTAATAGTGCATATATGACACCATGAATTTGTGAAAACTCATAGAACTTTAAAGCACAAAAGGTGAACCTTAATACATGCAAATTAAAAGAATATATTTATGAGGGTCGAGGATCCCAGAAGGAATAAAGAATGTGAAAATAACAAAAAACAAATTAACTGTATCACAAATGTAAGAAGCCACCTTACTGAAGAGGGTGGGGGAAAAGGTGATGACCTAAGTAACTTTGGAAGTCAATAAAGTTGCTTCCCATGGAGGTACAGGTTAACAATTCTCAAACAACTTTATATGTATAGTGGAACTGAAATTGGAAATTTAATACAAGGTAAATGGGAACTTCTTTACCATCTTAACAATTTTTCCATTAAAATCTAAAAGTAAGTTTACTAAAAATATTGTATATAGACTTTGTTATGTGCTATTCTAGATTAAAAAGAAAAAACTAGGAGTTTACAATCTAGTGAAAGGATATGGTAGAACAGTGAAGTTTACTGGACATCTCATATATTTTTATAGATGTTCTATGATTTAATCCACTATGTTATTATCTCCATTTTACAGATGATGAAAATGAGACTTAAGTAAATTATAGAATTTTCCAAGAGTGAGACTGCAAATCTACATGCCTCAAAGCTCATGCCTCTTGAACTACTGAGGGTTCCTTTCACCTGAGTAGATAGGATATGTGTTCAGATCATGGACTTCAAAACAGCTGTTATCAAGTGCCACGAGTGCAACCAAAATGACAATGTTGGTTCAAGGAGGGCGAGATCTACTGGGCTTCACGGCAGAAGGGGCTTTTGAGTTGGATATTCAGAGGAAAGTTAAGATTTTGATAGGTGAGCAGAGAGAAAGTAATTCATGAGAAGGAAACAGATGGAGCTGAAACCCCATGAGATAGGGTCTGGGGATTAAAGCTGGTCCAGTTTGGACAGAAGGTAGTGCTTATCTATGCCAATACTAGGGGAAAAAAACAATGAAAGAAGGTTTCTTTCCCTTCATTGTCTTTCTTTCCCAAAATCCAGACTGAGCCTCAGCAAAACTTTATAACATGGAGATCCCTTAATCCCTCGGTGAACATAGCTAAGACCTAATAGAAGTGTTAAGTATATATACACACACAAAAAAAGCTTAATAGAGGCTGAGTTTCTACCCATTAGGAGAAAGTGGCCATTTATTAGACCTCATTATTGTCAGGCGTACACTAGGTCTTTTTAAATTCATCTAGCAGGTACCTACTCTGAACCAGACACTATTCGAGGCAATCAGGACCCAGCAACAGTCTCTTCTCTTTCTCATGGTAGTATGATTGTTCATTTATATGTCTGCCTTCCCTGCTAGATGATGAATTCCTAGCATGCAAAAGATCACTGACTTTACAATACCACCTCCTTCTATTTTTTAGACTTAAATAATCAGGCTTAAAATAATTATTTTATAGAGAAATAAAGCATTTTTTTTGCCTTAAAACAAAATCTTTTAGTCTTGGACTAATTATCACTACAGACAAATTATTCTTGGGGGCTAAGTTTTCTTGGCCTAAGAATGTAGAAAAAGTTGGATTTCAAGGAGATTTTGGAAGAGGAAAGAGAGTATGTGTTAACCTTGCATTTCATCCTATTGAAAACTGTTATCTGTAAAATTTTTCATTTGCTGGAAAAAAAAAAGTATGGCTCATCAACCATGTGTCAGGCAGTGTGCTTTGTGTTGTTGCCTCATTGATAGAAAGGTATTTGGTCTGCCGTCAGTGAGAGTGCAGTCCAGTGCAGAAGCAGACACGAATAACATTCACAATAAATATATGAATATCATTAAACTTTAATTGACTATCTACTGTGTGCCAAGCACTAGCCTAGGCAGTAGAAATATTTGCTAAACAAAATCAACTCAATATTTCCATATGGAGGGTACAGCCTAGAGGGGAAGATAGATATGAAACAAGTAATTATGTCTTACCAAATATAATTATAGACTCTACACCAAGGTTTCACAACTTCAACACTATTAACATTCTAAGATGAATAATTCTTTGTATATTATAGGATGTTTAGCAGCATCTCTGGTCTCTACTCCCACTAGATGCAAGTAGTACTTCTCTCCCCCAATCTCCTGCAGCTGTGCAATCAAATATGGTTCCAAAATTGCCAAATGGCCCTGGGAAGAATATTGCCCTAAGTTGGGAACCATAGCGCTATAATACAAAATGTTGAGAAATCATGGAATTAAGGGATTTAACCTAGCCAGCTTTCCTGAGAGAGGGATATTTAGGTTGAGAGCTGAATGTGAGAGATCTCATTAGGTGAAGGAGTAGTGAGAGGGCCTAATAGGGATAGATACCATTGTAACTTGACTGTCAGCAAGAGCCTTCATATCCCTTGAGCTCTAAGTAAAGTGAGCCTGAAACCTTCCCCCAGCATCTCCTTCCTCTGCATCTGAGCTTCTCTTTCTGTACATGTTGTCTCTAATATACACTGAATTGTCTCTGTTGTCAATATTAGTTCTTCCTTGATTGTCCCTGAACTCCTACCCACCCGCCCCACACGTACATTTATACAACACAGCATGTAGCAAACTTCTTGAAGATGTAAGGAGGAGGCAAAGGAGAGGTTCAAGAAATGCAAACAACTTCACACTGAACTTTTAGCAGATCTGTTCTCAAATGCCCTTCAGCCTCCCCTACAAAAGTACAAGTCTACTGGTTCATCAGCCATAAAGTCCCTCATCACATGATGGCTCTTTATTCCTCAGGACCCAATTTCGCATAAAAATCAATTTCTCAGCAGAGACGCTTAAGTGCTCTTTGTTGTTTGGGTTCCTATTGACATCTAGACACTCAGTGTTGCTCCTTCTGCCGAGTGAAGCTTACTCATTTTTTTCCCCAAATAATGGTCATGTGCAAAAACAAACGCTGGTGCCAGCTCTTGAGATAAAAACTTCATCTTGTTTTGCTGTGGTAAAGTCATATG
This sequence comes from Kogia breviceps, assembly GCF_026419965.1. NCBI lineage: Eukaryota > Metazoa > Chordata > Mammalia > Artiodactyla > Physeteridae > Kogia > Kogia breviceps. The sequence continues at coordinate 87,774,909 of NC_081314.1, read as the reverse complement.
AAGGCTACAAAGAAGGGACACTTGAAGGAAAGTGTGCCCAAGTTGGTTAGTTACACAAAGAGAAAGACTTTATAGAATCTTGCAGAAGAAACAGTAGTTTGTTAGGACGAGGAGGATGGAGAGGCAAACACGCATTTTTAAGGACCTGAATGGAGATTAACCGGCAGTGTGACCTGACCATACTATGGGAGAAAGCAATAGGAAATGAGACTGGAAGAGGACGAAGTGAGGACTGGGGAGAGAGAAGGACAGCGAGAGAATGTGACCAATGCCACATTCAGTGTATTAGAAGTTATAATACAGGTAATGTTGGAGTCACTGTAGGATTTTTATCTAGTAGAATAAATTGAACAGGTTCTAGAATCACTGACAGAGTTTGCCACCTGGTGTCCATTAGGACGGTACTTTAAGGAGTATTCCAAGTGGGAGATGATGAAGCTGAATCTAAGGGGAGGTTGTGGTGTTTCATAGTTAGAAATAATAAAAATAAAAAGAGCTAAGGTGCTAACATCTAATAAGTGCCCTGTGCCAAGAGCTAACCTCTTAATATTTATTTATTTATTCATTCGTTCATTCTTGGCTGCATTGTGTCTTCGTTGCTGCGAGCTTTCTCCTGTTTCAGTGAGCAGGGGCTACTCTTCATTGCTGTGCGTGGGCTGCTCTTCATTGCTGTGCATGGGCTTCTCATTGTGGTGGCTTCTCTTGTTGCAGAGCAGTGCTCTAGAGTGCAGGCTTCAGTAGTTGTGTCGCACAAGCTTAGTTGCTCTGTGGCATGTGGGATCTTCCTGGACTAAGGATCAAATCCACGTCCCCTGCATTGGCAGGCAGATTCTTAACCACTGTGCCACCAGGGAAGTCCCGTTGACACTTATTAACTAATCTACCCAACGACCCTACGAGGTCATAACCAATGATGTCTTCATTTTACAGAGATGGTTTCTAATTTACCTGGTCATATAGCTAGGAAGAGGTAGAACAACGATTCTAACCGAGGCCTGATTCTAACTTAGGCCACTCTTGTGCTGCATTTACTACTCTTCAATGGAGCTAGATTTTCTCAGTGAGTAAAAACAAAGGGGTAGCAATTTCGGGGAATTTTTATGAATGTGATCTCAAAAATTCTTAGGCATGAGTTATAAAAAGATATAAATGAAAGATCATATTTTTGGTGTATACTTTTAATATACACGTTGCTAGGGCTTGGTACATGATGACTTAGATATAATAGTATGAGGGAGGAAAGCATCTGGAATGACTCCACAGTTTTTATTTGACTTGAACATCATCCAGCCATTAAAAGATGTGGGGAGCAAGAATGGGGTGAGTTGTTAAGTCTAGTTTTAAACACAGTGGTCTTAAAGTACTTCTCAAGTAGGCAGTTTGACATAGGAATCTAGATTTCCTTAAAGATCTCTGAGGAAATGTTTTTTTAAAAATTACCTAAAAGCTAAATCACAAATGACTTCCCAAAAAAAAAAAAAAAATAACTGTAATGACTATTGGTCACATCTTTGAGCATCTGCGCATGGAGACCAAATACACATATGCATATCTCCAGATACTGCCATTCAAAGTTATTTGCATAGTCTTCCTTGTTTTAGTAAATAACAACTCTATCTTTCCATCTTTCTACTAGTTTTTCAAGCCAGAAAACTTAGAGCCTTCCTTCATGTCTCTTCTCTCACAAACCACATCCAATCTATTAACAAATCTTGGTTTACCTCAGAACAGGTCCAAAATTAGACCTGCTGCCACTGTTGTTTAAGCCTTTTACTTGGATTATTTCAATAGCCTTTTAATAATTAACTCTGCTTCTTTCCTTCCTGCATTTCCCATGGTATATTGTCAACACAGGGAGCAGTGATCTTTTTAAAATGTAAGGCTTGTTTAGTCAATTGATGTTCAACCAAGCCACTGAGCCAATACAATGAGGAAAGGAAAGTCTTTTTAACATATGGATCTCTATATGAAGAAAAAAAAAAAAAAAGAACAGAACTCCTCAATCCCTACTTGATTTTATATACAAAAATTAATTTGAGATACAAAATAAAGCTAAATGTAAAAGCTAATATTATAAACTTCTAGAAGAAAATAGAGAAAAGCTTTGTGAACCTGTGAAAATGTACCAAACAGGACACATAAAGTACAGATCTGAAAATTTTAAGATGATTAACTGGATTTCTCCAAATGTAAAAATTTCTGGTCATCAAAAGTTTCCATTAAGAAAGTGACATAGGCAAACTACACACTGGGAAAAATGTTTGCAATACAAATGTATGAAAATGGCACGTTTTAGGGGAGTATATAAAGAACTTCCACAAATCAACAATACAAAGACAAGTGACAAAATGACAAAACATTTGAATCTGCCAATCACAAAGATGTAGGAATGGCCAGTAAGCACAGGAAATGTGCTCATCATCTTTAGTCAACAGACAAATGTGAATTAAAACAACAAAGACAGACCATTGCAAACCCACTTGTATATGTAAAATTTTAAAAATACTAGCAATACCAGTGGAAAACAACCACAACACTTACACAATGCTGGTGGGAGTATAAAGAGATACGACTACTTTGAAGAACTCTTTGGCAGTTTAAAGTTGAACATGCATCTACCCTACGACACAACTCCACAGCTACGTATATACTCAAAAGAAATATAAACATGTCCTAATATTCTTCAGATAAATACCCAGTACTAAACTTTTGGTGGTGAGCATGCTGTAATGTAAAAAGAAGTTGACATATAATGTTGTATACATAAAACTTACATGTTATAAACCAGTTACCTCTATAAATAAAAAATAAAAGAAATAAAAACAAAACAAACAAGCAAAAACATGACCTCAAAAAGACACCATAGCAGCTGATTCATAACAACCCAAACTGGAAATAGCCCGAATTTCCATCAACAGGAAAATGGATATATAAACAATATAAACAAATAAACATTAGAATACTACACAGCAATGAAAAGAAATGGACTATTAACATTTGTAACAACAATGAACTGCACAGACATTATGTTGAGCAAGAGATACCAGACACAAAATAGCACAAACTATATGGTTCCATTTATATAAAGTTCAAGAACAGAAAAAAGAGAAAATTGACTGGAAAAACGTACGAGGGAATTTTCTGGTGCGATATATCTTGTTCTGGGTGGTAGTTATTCAAATATATACAAACACATAATTGTCAAGACTCCTGTTGAAAATTTAAAACAGGTGCATTCTGTTTATTGTAAATTATACTTCGATATTAAAAGAAATAAACAAACAAACAAACAAACAAACCACAAGGCAGATCATGTAGTCCTGTAAGGAAGTCAACATTTTTACAAAGGGCTTAGATGTCTGAACATGATCTTCCTGCCCTCAGCCCTACTTGTTACTTTTAGACCTCATCTCCATAGGAGTCCTTTGCTTCATTCTCTTCTAAACACTCTGGTCACCCTGCTGTTCCTTGAACATATCAAGCAAAGTCACCCCTCAAGGCCTTCATAGTTGGCAGTTTTCTTCTGGAAAGCCCTTCTCCAGAGCTTCATAATTTGCTCCACTGTTTCCTTTAGTGTCCACCTAAATGGCATCTCATCATGAAACGTTTTCTGCCAACTCTATTAAAAATAACTTCACACACACATACACACATGCACACAAGCATGTACATACACACATCTATACAGTACCATTACCATCACAATGCCCATTCCTCTTAATTGCTTTCTTTTTCTCTGCAGCACTTTATACCACCCTACTTGCTATAAAATTTGCCTATTTGTTATTATTATTATTTTTTACCAAATATTTCTCCTAAGCAGAATGAGTGCTTATTAAGGCAGGGACTTTGTATTTATACTTCTTCATTCCCAGTATCTAGAACAGTGCTTTATATAATAAGTTCTTGACAAATATTTGCTGAGTAAATATTACCTCAATATAAACAATTCTTTTAAACCTCAAATAAGATACGAAATCTGAAAAAAACAGACTGCACGGCCAGAGAACAGAATGGATAAGTGAAAATATAAGTAACTACATAAATGTGGAATTAATAATAGGACAGCTAGAGTTTTGCAAAAGTTTGTGTATTGGGTAGTAGTCCATGTAAAAGTTTAGATAAGCTAAATTCATGCACATTTACAACTATTCTAGCTGGAGAAACACATTATCATAGCCTTGCAAGTGATTTTATTCCATGTTATTAAAAGACCTGTTAATTGTATCTTAATTAATTAAGAAGTAGTAAAGCATGTAGGGTTTTGTTTTTTAATTCATCCAAGCTTTATTCATGTTCATAACCTAGTAATATAATAATGCTAATTTTAGTGATATAAAACATTTTGGATCTGAATCTAAAGTACATCTAAGTCTATTTAGAGCTTTATTTTTAAAATAATTATGTATTATTTTAATTCTCTAAATTAAATTAGGACCATTAGAGTGTAGCTAATCCATCATTTTTTTCTTTAAGAGTTTAGCAAGAAGTGGGTCCCTTTCACCTCAGCCCTACTTTACAATGTGCAAAATAATTGACCAAAGTAGATAGCAATTGAAAGAAAGGCTCTTAGGAAGATGATAGATATTGAAGATAAAGACATGAAACTGAACTTGAGAAAGAAGGTAAAGGATATTATGAAAACACTTTATAGAAATGCGGTGAAAACACTGAGACAAAAGTAATTCTTAGAGACCTTCAAGATGGTGGAGGAGTAAGATGTGGAGATCACCTTCCTCCCCACAAATACTTCAGATATACATCTACATGTGGAACAACTCCTACAGAACACCTACTGAACGCTGGCAGAAGACCTCAGACCTCCCAAAAGGCAAGGAAGTCCCCATGTACCTGGATAGGGCAAAAGAAAAAAGTAATTCTTTCACATGCTTCTAGTTTATTCAACAACCAAAAATAAAAGCTAGCCCAGAAGTTGTAAGGATTGAATTAGAAACTCCATAGATACAGTAGGAAGCAAGAAGCAGTCACCGAAACACAGTTTTGAACAGTTTAAAATGAGAAGGAAGCTTACCGAAATGAAGGCAGGCTGAGTGACCTGCCAAGTTGTACACCCCATAAGTTCTGAGACTGTCCTTGATTCTAAAGTCAAAAGCATGTAGGGGAAGGGCCAATGTCTACTAGCTTCTAAGTCAGAATTGTTACTGGAAATTATTGTGTATTATAGGACCTGAATGAGTGAGACTTATCGCTTCCCATTACCTATTTCATCATGCAATCTAGGTCACTGTGTACTGATCCTCACCTTGAAGTTTGAAATTCATAAAACCATATCATATGCTACATGCAGGTCATTAAATATCCTCAGATTTCAAAGCAAAATAATTATGATACCTTAAATATGAATACTTAAGTAGATTTTAAGTATATGTACATACAGAGAAAATAAAAGAGAGAGAGAGACAGAGAGGAAGCTGAGGGTATAGAGAAGCCACAAATATAAAAATGAGAAGGGAAACTAACATTTACTGAGTATTTTCTATGTGCCCAGCACTGTTGTAACCTGTACTTGCATTATCTCATTTGATAAATATAATGATACATCTAAGGCTATCCATAGGATTCTGGCCATGAAACTTCCTTGCAGGTAAGACTATGTTTCCTTAAGGGGTTTTGATATTTTTAAAATAACTAATAACTAATAACTTTAGCTAGAGTCATAGATTTGGTCTGTAATACCAAATTATTTTCATTGTGAATTGTGATGAGGGAAAGTTCTAGCACATATAAGTCCCTCAAAAATGCATTGATGGCAACTTCTGATGTGGCATAATTCTTTTAAGTTCAGATCCCTTATAAGCTTTTATCCTTAGAAACAGGTCTACTCTTAAAAAAAAAAAAAACAAAATCTGGCTCAGGACGTGTCTGTTTTCAGAAAGTGAGAGCTCTGAAACTTGTAGAACAAGTAAGTTATCTGGCAGGTAGCTTTTCTTCTTCTCTACTCCCAAGCCAGAATAAATGAACTGACAAGTAACACTTGGCTTAAGAATTTGGGAAATGGTAGATTTAGGAAGTGAGGAATTCTTGTAAAATCCATGCTTGAAAAGAAGTTTAATTTAGAATAAATGGGAAAAAAAAAGTATAGCCCAATCAGAAGAAAAATGGATAGAGGAAGATGTGAAATACGAACTCTAACCTTACTGACTTCTTGGCTTTGAGTTTAGATGTCATTTGTCAAATGATAGAGCCTGGGGACATTAGCCCAAGGCTAATGGAAAGACCTAAAAGAGCACAAGGAGAAAAAACATGTGTTGGGCATGGGCGTCCCCTGCACTCTCTGAGTTCAGGGCACAGGGTGGCTAAGGAGAGAGGAGGAGTCATGAAAAGTCAGGGCAATAATTGTGTTGAAAGCAGTGTGTACATCAGGACACTGAAAAAGATAATGCAACCCTAAGGCAAAAGTGGAATAGGATTACAGAACCAGACAGCATAAGCAACCCACATATAAGAATTATAACACCATTACAAAGGGCCATCATTTGTACTTTAAAGAGCAATTACTTATTAGAGCTTTTCTCTTCCATGGTTATCCTATAATTATGTAGTACAAGCTGAATAGGCTATTCTCTGGTCTTCCCTTTTGGCCTACTTAATGCTGGCAGATTACAAAATCTTGTGGTTTAGCCAATGCCCAGGTATATACTAGATGATCAATAAATATCTGTCATTTGACGTCTAGATTATGGCAAAAGTTTCATAACAGAGTAAAAATTTCCTTTCTAACAGAGTTTAAAAGCTTCTTTATTTCAGGTGAGTAGAAAATATTAAGAAAAATCACCTGAATTGAAAAAAAGAAGTTCACATTTTATTCCAATTAGGGAAGCTGTAAATATGAGCAGAGAACTCAAAGATCTCAGAAGTCACTCCTGCTCTATTTGACTCTATCATTGTAAAGAGTGCTATGTATATTCTCAGAGACAGAAAAGAAAGATTATCTGTCATGTAGGATACAAATCATGCTTACTCAGGAATGCTGTCTTAATAGTAAATCAGTAGAAATTACTGCCTAGAAGAAGATATTATTCATTTTCAACAAGCTATCATTTGCAGGTAAGGACATATTTATCTTATTAATATGTACAGTTCAAGTGTAATTCACTTTACCAAGTGTTTTTGTTCAGCCCTAGCAAAATGGGTATCTTCATAGGTCCCCCTTTCTGTTTGAACCACAATTTTCATGCCTTCTTCCCTCTTCAGGTAACCAAATCCATCCATCCCCTGTTCTAAACAACTCTGAGTTTGCATTTCCACGTCCAGGCCTGCCTTCAAGTCTAACACGCTGGTCTATTTGTAGTTAAATATATAACTCCTAATCTATCTTTTCACATGTCAGCCCACTCAAGTTTATGTCTGCTGTCTCCTTTAGTAGGAAGGATATCCCAGGTTATGATGAATAGATCCAGGCTAAGCTCTTAAGACCTGATAATGGAAGCTAATGCCACTCCTCTGACTACTTTGATCAGGAGATAATTCCTTAACTGAAAGGTGGAACTATAGCTATCTGTGGCAAACTAGTGAGGGAAACTTTTTCTTGCAGAACTCTAGGAAAGAATGTGATCTTTCTCAGAGGCTACCTAGAGAGCTGGCGGAACATCTCAAAGGGATACATTTCTTTTTTTTTTTTGCGGTACGTGGGCCTCTCACCGCTGTGGCCTCTCCCGTTGCGGAGCACAGGCTCCGGACGCACAGGCTCAGCAGCCATGGCTCACGGGCCTAGCCGCTCTGCGGCATGTGGGATCCTCCCAGACCGGGGCACGAACCCGTGTCCCCTGCATCGGCAGGCAGACTCTCAATCGCTGTGCCACCAGGGAAGTCCTCAAAGGGGTACATTTCTTAAAAGAGTAATGAAGGCAGTGGTAACTGTGTTTCAAATGTAAAGCTGTATTCTATAACCATTTGAAAGTAAACTCAGTGGTCATTAGAATGTTAACCATTTAACCAGAAATTGTGAGTTTGTTCCTAGGTGTGTACTGGCAAACTTACTAATGCATTAGTCAAAATTCTGCAGTTTCTTCACAGACACACACTCCCCCTCAAAAAAAAAAAAAAAAAAAATATATATATAAATATATTGATATATATTATAAAATTATATATAAAGGATATAATATGAGAATCTATTATAATTCTACTTTGTCATAGGTCCCAGCATTCCTGGCTTTTATTTTCATTCATTCATTCATTCAATTGACATTGAGATCTCATTATATGTCCAACACTCATCTTGGTGCTGGAGATTTTTTTTTCATAGAGCTATTTTAAGGGTTAAAGTTCCATTTAGAAATGAGTGTGTAGATGTGGGGTAGGGGCGGGTAAGTCATATAGTCACATGGGAGAGGAACTAGCAAGAGATAGCAAAAAAAAAAAAATCATTTTGAGAGTACAGTCCTCCTTTGGTAACCATGGGGGATCGGTTCCAGGACCCCTGTAGATACCAAAATCCATGGATGCTTAAGTTCCTTATATAAAATGGTGGAGGGCTTCCCTGGTAGCGCAGTGGTTGAGAAACCGCCTGCCGATGCAGGGAACGCGTGTTCGTGCCCTGGTCCGGGAAGATCCCACATGCCGCGGAGCAGCTGGGCCCGTGAGCCATGGCCGCTGAGCCTGCACGTCTGGAGCCTGTGCTCCGCAACCGGAGAGGCCACAACAGTGAGAGGCCCGCGTACCGCAAAAAAAAAAATAATAATAAATAAATAAATAATAAAATAAAATAAAATGGTGGAGTACTTGCCTATTACCTATGCACATCCTCCCATATACTTTAAATAATCTCTGGATTACTTACAATACCTAATACAATGTAAATGCTATATAAACAGTTATAAATAAAATGTAAATGCTATGTAAATAGTTTTGCTTTTTGGAAATTTCTGGAATTTTTTTCCCAATATTTTCTATCCCCAACTGCTTGAATCACGAAAGCAAAACCCGTGGATTTGGAGGCCTGACTATATAGCAAAATAGATATTTTTTCAAAAAGATAAAAACAGGATGGAGCAAGAAAATATTGAAAAAGGAAAAGGACAACATCTGTTTTCTAAGATAATATCTAGGTTAGAGTTTTATTTCAAGATCCAAGTACACATTTTGGGGAGGATGGATTTTGGCATGACTGATTATAACATTTCTAAATATTCTATCAACACATTTTTAAGAGCGACCTAATGACATTTTACTCGTTCTGGGCTGTCCCAAGTACCTTGCTTATGCTTTGCATCATATGAAGTATTCAGTTCAATACAGCAGCATACACGCTCTAGATGTTTTTTATATATATATATATATGTATATATACATATATATATGTATATATATATATATATAACATTTTTGGCTTTAGGGAAGAAAATGAAAGAGAGCCTGAAGGTGGGTAATAGAATAGTAGAATAGTCAGGGTAAAGTGGCAGCCAGTCAGATGAATAAAGTGAGTTCTAGAAGAGGAAAAGGTAGAGAGTGATTTCTCAAGTATGAGTTAAGTCCGAGCTGAAACTGAGGCAAGAAAACCAATAGGATTTATATGTAATGACAAGTGACAAGTGATCACCATAACAATTTTTCTGGAATGGAGTTCTGCTAGTCTCTCCTCTAAGTCTCACACCAACTGCTCTGGCTCTTGTAACGCTCTTTGAAATGATATGTGTGTAAGCGCAAGCAACCGAATTTGTCAAGAAGGAATTTTTTCTTATGTTTTAAAAAACCCAAAATGACTTTTGGTTAGTCATTATTAATATTCGGAAAGAGAAATGTTTATACTTTTTTGTTATTTATGATTCAACAAATGTATCAGATGTGAATAGATTTGTTTGTAAGGTGGAGGCAGGTGCCTCCAAAGTAAGACTGCAAAGCACCTATCTCTGACTCAGAAAAATGTGCTTCTTGGGAGGAAAAAAAATCTATTTCATTGTAGATTTTATAAATGCCTTTAAACAACAACAAAAATACGAATTTAACTGCCAGCCTTCTGCTCGCTCACTTTTAGGTCTCTTTCAGAATCAAGAAACAGTAAATGAATTTTTAATCCGATTATTCTGAACTAATGCTTCTCGTGTATCCAGAGTCTCAGCCCACAGTTGCTGTCTCGCTGACCTAACTCTTACTTCCTGGACAGGTGATAGCAGGTCAATTGTATTTGACTGTGATCACATTTCCTGTCTTTCTCTTCTTCCTTGATTCTTTACCATTAAGCAATCAGTTTGAGTCATTTAAGAGTCAGCTCAAATGTTACCTGCTGTGTGAAGTCCTGTTTGACACCCCCCTCCCCAGGGAGAATCAATTTCTTCCTACTCAGAATTCCCATAATAATTTGCTTATACTTTTATTCCTACCCCTGATGCCTTCCCACACCCCACAGCTGGAGGACAGAGATGATCCATTACTCGATTTTTCTATCCCAAAGAGCCTAGAAAAGGGAAGGAGAGGTTGAAGAAGGACCTGAGGGAAGAAGAAAAGGCTAAGAAGCAAATCTTAGTAATAGCTAAGATATATTGAGCGTTCATCCATGCTAAAATATAGTATCAGTATTTTGTGTGTTCATCTCATTTAATCAAACAGTGTGCCAGCACTTTATATATACAATTGTTTTTAGTCCTCACAGAAACCCCATAAGGTGGTTATAATTAACATAACCTTTTTACGGGCAATGAAAGGAAGACTCAGAGAGGTTAAATAATCTTCCCTAGGTCAACCAACCAGCAAGTTAGAGAAGGACATAAAGCCATGTCAAACTGATTCCAAAGTCTGTGATCTAAACAGCCATGCAACGCTATTAATTTGTGGAGATTTAATGAATTTGGCAAATGTAATTTCATTGTTAATAATACACACTCTTCGGAGAGATGATGATGGTAGCAGGTAGGATAAACTGCCTAGCCTGGAGACTGGAGAGATGAACTGCAGTGAAGAGAAAAATTAGAGAAGATGCTGCACAGGCAGTGACATGATGGAGGGGTTATTGCCTGTGTGATAATAGATAACAGCCCTGGGCTTATGGAGTATGACTCACAGTTCATTCTGGTACAAGCTTAGTTCCGAACCAGATGTAATTTCACTTTCTCTATACACGAATCAGAACGGTGGTTAACTTGAGATATGGGCCTGCTTTCACGTGGGCCTGCTGCTTTGGGACAGTATCAGAATCTCCAGGGTCAGCTTGGGCCTTATTAAGTCAAAGGAAAAGTGCCAGATGAGTGTCACCAGGATGTCTTCTAGTAGCCTACCCTCTGAATCCTGCTAATACCTGGCCAGACTAAAAACTCATCCTCTAAGCACTGAGAGTGCTTGTTCAAAGATCAGTAGAGGGCTATACATATTGGCTCACATTCTGAATAGCCTGTAGCTCCTTTCCAGGAGACAGCATCAGATATAGAGTTGTCAATCATGGACAAACCTTCTAGAGTTGAAGATGCCAGTCCTTGAAGTGAGATGAAGCACTGCTGTCTGGGGGAAAGTTAGTTAGGATGTCTATTGGTGTGTGATGCTCTAATCTAAGAGTTGCTAATCATGCAGGCTCCCTTCAGACCATGGTTCATACTTCCTGGGAAGGTTATTATGTTATGTAACAAGTACAACGAAACAACAAATGTATGTAACAATAACAGCAACAAAAACAGCAATGACTAACAGTTATTAAACAGTTACGATGGGCCAGGATCTCTTTTATGTGCTTTACGTTTATTAACTCACATAATAAAGATAAATATATAGAGATGTGAACATATAAATATAGACATCAGCCATACATAGCTCAAACTCACATTAATCCTCACACAAAACCTATGTCCAAATCATCCAATTATCAGACAGAATCCAGGAAACCTGAACCCTGGAGTCCTCAGGCTCCAGCTTGGGGGATATTTATGCCAGCAAACAGTGACAAAACCTAGTGTAGAATTGTAGAAAACCTATAACAATTTTTCTAATGTTGGACTGGGCAGGAATCAGCTCAGTTTAGAGAAGGGTATTCCTCGTGTAGAATATGAGACCATAAAATCCAAGATCATCCTTTAATCAAAAGTAAATTTTGAGGGAAACTTTTTGGTAGAGAGGTACAATCATCACTTTATGCTGGACGGATACTTGGGAGAACTTAAAAATAAATTCTAATAAATGGATGTTTGTGAACAGGAAATAAATTGCTTCAATTATTTGACAAGCACGAAGAGTATTCTGACAGCTAAATGAAATGTTTTATTGGCCTCTCATCCATTCATCAACCAATATCTTTTCTTGTACTTAATGCCAGCCACTTCCAAAGGAGTCATCTAAAAATACTGTTTTATTCATATCCAGGTAGGAAAACATGTCCCTTGGATTCAGACACAAAGGATCTATGCTCTAGGATACAGCTCAAGAGGAAAGGAGACAACACTTTAACTGTTGCACTGGCAAGGTTTCTTTGCAACCCCAGTAAAAATTATATTGTGCCAATGGCAGTCTTCTAATTTCTCTATCAATAGACATGTTTTATATTCTTACTCTCACTCTCCAAGTCTCTACTCTGATATTTCCTAAGGTCACATCTATTTACATCTTACCTAAAAAAGTCCTAATGAAATTCCTGCCACCTATTACCTATTTTAAGATCAGCCTCATTCTTTAGACACAGTTTCTGATCTACGTGTACCTCCTTACAATGTGACCTCTGAAACACCTCTTGCTCAATAGTTTTTGAGAGGAGAATATAATAAGATAATACTGAGATGAAGTTAGACTATTAGCGCTCATGTGTATAAATGTTATGTCCTCCTGCTTCACCAAAATTCTAAATCTAGACAAGTCTTTAGAAACAGAAGGCTAGAAATATATTGACACATATTTGTATAATACATATGAGACTCTCATCTCTTTGTTCCTCACAGCAAGATTGTTAAATGGGAGTAATTTTTGCCTTATTTTGTGTGCATGTATATATTTATATGATATATATGTATACATACATAGGACATATACATGTGCGCATACATGCCTATACATATACACATGTTTATACTTATATGTGTGTATCTCTATTTTTTTAAAAAACTTACAAAACTGAATGAAAGTGGTAGACATCTACAAATTGCTAAAGAAGGAAGAAATAACCTCACTATTTACAATCCCTGGTTTGAAAAAAACGACTTCCATAAGAAAGAAATATTTTAAAGTTTGACCTGGAAAGATGCTACCACTCTACCAGGATATTTTTAGGTATTGTTTATTTATTGTCTGACTTCGCAATGGTAACCTGTCTTCCTACACATATAACAATTCAAGAAGTAAAGGATATCAAAATGAGTTCAAGGACTAAGGGATTGGGTTGACAGCTGTCATTTCTAGTTGTTTCAACCAAAACCCTATTTAAATCCCCAAATGCAGCTTAGCTTTTCCGCATTCTAGTTTTTAATTTGTAAATCAGGATTTAAAGTGTTTGACCTCTTTGGAGCATACTTTCCAATGACATTAGATCACAGTAATTTGTATTTGCAAAAAGATATGGGACTTTGGATGAAAGCAGTTATAGAAGTACAAAATACAGTATTTCTATATATCATGAGACAACCTTAAACAAAAAAGAAATAGGACAATGCCATATTCTATCAAGAAATAATAGGTACATTAAGCTTTCACCTTAACAACAACAGTATTTTTTCCCCTTTGGTTTTCAAGCAGAGTTTACTTTAGCAAATATAAAAAATGTATTGAATATATTAAGTCAACATTTTTGTACATAGATACATGTGGGCTTTTTCTTTTTCTTCCCTGAAAGATGGGATTAGGTTGAGCAGTGGTAGCTGTCGGAAGCTCAGAATCCCTGCCTCCCAGAATGGGTACTTGTAATTAAAAGCTTAGCTTACCTTATCCTTCCAGTTTCCCAGGCGAAAAGTCAAAGCCTGCATTTAATTGCATATATATGTGTGCATGTTTCTAAAGCCAAAGCTCCAAAGAGAGGCAATGCTTAGGAGGCGAGAAGGCTATGCACAGACAGGTATTTGACACAGAATCAAAAGTAAAAGAAAATAGAGAAAAGGGGATGATGTGACAACAGAAATGTGGTACTCTGCTCCCTTTTGGTTTGCTACCAGGCAGAATAGGCAGTGCTTGTGGTCTGGCGTTTCTATTTAGATAAGCAGCAAAAACAAACCAACCCAAGTATGGTGAATTTGCCTGATGATTTGCCATAAGCATTTTCTATTTTTTGGTTGGTGTATTTAATCAGAGGTCTGTCAGAACTAGGATTAGAATGTGAAAGAATCATTCTATTGAGAGAAAGCCAGCATCGAGAGTGCCCAGCAGAGCCTCTCTGTAGCATGGAAGTCAGGCCGGGTGGGTTATGGGAATGATGGCCATTCAGGGATCAAGATGCTGATCAACCTACAGGGAAAGCTGGATGCTAATCTCAAGAATGCTGGGCCAGAGGCCAGAGTGTTTTTTGTTTTGTTTTTGTTTTTAAGCAGGGGAAAAAAAAAAAAGCAAGAATAAAGTTTCCAATAGCAGCTAACAAGCAGGAGCTAGGAGGTCGGGGCACAGTATTAATGATCATGGGGGGGGGGACTGGAAATTAGCAAAAATCCAGTCTTTGAGAGACTGGATTTTGAGAGGGTTGGATATAGCACCTCTAATACTCATTGTGAAATAAGGAACCTTTTGACTGGATACAGAGACCATATCAGCTGCAGCAAATTGAACTCAGAGATGAGCCCTGCCCTGGACTAAAAAACAAAGCCTGAGGATTATAGAACAGAAAGGGAGTTCAGGATTATGTAGCCTCACAATACCCAGTGCCAGTAGGTCCTTAGCAAGCTACTGCTTAATAAAAATGAATGAATTCTCCTTGTACAAATGGAGAAACTCAGTCTCAAATGGGGGAAGCGAGCTGCCAAAGTTAAAACGTTAGACAGTGCATCATCACAGCTAAAATCCAGCTCCCTCCCAAGATTACAACTCTTAACACTATTCTCTGCTACCCAATGCTGCAGAGCAATATGGAGATTTCCTGGGGCTGAGGGTCAAATAAGTCCGGGTGCTGAGGTCACTGCAAATCAGCAAGCCCAGGCAGGCTTTTATGAAACTGTCACTGAAAGTGCAAGAAAGACAAAGCAGTCACCATTTGTATTAAGACAACTGTGAAAAATGCTCTGGTCATTACTATTTGTATGGCAATGGGGTTTTCCATGGTATAGTTTCAGAAAAGATGCTATTCAAGAGCTTGAACTACTGAGAAATCAGAGTTAAAAACGTTGGTAACTAGGGGTCACTAGGGTGGAATGTGCCTTTGGAGACCAGAGCTACAGAGCACTTATTCTGTACTGGAATAAGTGACCAGCCCAATTTGGCCTTGCAGGTTGGATATCTTAATTCCCTTTTTGGCCTCTCAGACTTTGTATGATCCTTAGAGGTCTGGCCTGATAGACCTCTGGCAAAATTGCTGAAGTAAGTAACCTATTTCCCCTCTCAGGGTCTTAACCCTCATCTAAACATTCATCTTGCCAAGGCCCCTGCACAGACTGTAGCAACTCATTCCTCTAAGGTATTTGCTCTTAAGACTTAAGTATTACCTTTTATCTGGGTCCATATTCCCTCCCTCCCTCCCCTCCTTCCTTCCCTCCTTGAAAATGGCATATGCTTAACATGTCAGTTTTTTAATAGGCAAGGAAATGAATCTATGATTGAGGAAATTCAGGCAAAGACAGAAAGAGTGAGCACAAAAGAATGAGGGGCAGTTTAGTCCTTTTATTGCTCCTAAATCACACAATGGAGGTAAACACCTTGAGCTTAGCCCTCAACTATGGGGCAATAAAAAGGGAACCCATACTCCAAGCCTCAGAAAACAACTGGTTTATTTTTTGAGGGGTGGAAATGAATAAACTTTCATTGGACTTCAAATAGGGAAACTGAGGAAAGCGGCTCCACTTAATTACCAAATGAGACAGAGGCATTCTTTCCTTCACAGCACCACAGTTTAGACTGAAAAGCATCTTGTTAAGATGTTCTAAACCAAAAGCCTCACTCATCCCCTCTTGTGAAACTTCTACATGGCTTTATAGAAAGCAATTTCTTTTTTAATACCAACCCTTGCCTTAAGTTCTGCATCAAACCCCAGTTTTCTATCTCATCTCAGAAGTTCCTGCTTCAGAAGATCATCTTTGTTATTCTGTTCTCTCTCAGCCTCTGCTAAGAACTAGGAGATCTTGTCTCTGAGTAGTTTGCCCAGCTCTCTCTAGTATATTCTCTGCTGCACAAGGACACACTATCCCTCTACTTCCAAGGAACGTAAGATCACAGGTTTATTGATTTATAGTTGTTTAGCTAGTGTCTCCTGGCAACTGTTTAAGACACAGAGAAAGAGTTTTTCAAGTCATAGAATCCCTTAGTACACAAAATAATATAGAACTTTAAATTCTTTCTTTCAGTGAATAAAAAGGAAACAACATCAAACATTAAAAAGAGGTTGAGGGAAACTAAAAATAAGAGTAGGGCTGGCAGGTTTTCCCCACCTAAGCTCTCTATGGGTTTGTCTCTTTTTGTTGTATGTGTGTCATGATGGCTGTATTGTATAGAAACAATTCTTCTATTCTTCTGATGTCTGTGTAGAACCAGGGCATTGACTGATAGGTGAAGTCAAGTGTTGGGGATGGGGCCTGAATTTGTTAATAATACATGTTGGCCTGTCCTGATCTATACTTTAGAGAGTCTAGGTGTATAGGAATGTAGCGTTGTGTGCTGGCTATTAAGATGAAGAAAAGACTCAAGAAAGAACAAAATATTTTGGAAGAAATAAGCAGTAACCCAAGAAAGTGAGATACGGTTTTTCAATCACATTATCTCCAGCAGATATTCTAAGATTATTATTTGTGGTTCATGTATGGACTCTAGAGATCCATGCGTTTTATTAATATACAAACATTTTACATGAGTGTTTATGTGTAGTTTAATTAGTAAGAGAATCCATGATTTATATTAGATTCTCAAATGTCTATAAAAGCACAACAACGAGACATGAACTCTGTTGATTTTCCTTTAACAGTGTGTTGCTTCATTACTCCAGACTTGCCTCAGCTGTGGTATAGGCATTAAATGAAGGGTTATTTATCCAGGCTATGACAAGGATATTAAAAGAGAAATCAAGTTGCATGGGCATTTTTGAAATGGCAGCATTAATAGTAAGAAAATCTGTAGGGAAAGGTGGTCCTCAGAGGCAAGGTGGTATTGGATAGTTCATCTCCTCTCTCTCCGTAATAAAGTATCTCCACAGTGCTGGCCTTAGAGGTGTGAGTATTAATTTTACTCCAAATGGTGTTTTTTGATCATAAGGACTAAGGACTTTTGTACACAATGACGTCCACCAAACTAGATGCAAACGATATGCAAATGAAAGGCCAATTGGCACCAGCTAGCTTCTTGTAACAAATATCACAGAGTTTTTAAATAATAGATCTGAACTATAAATATACTAATCTCTCACCCTACCTCCATGAAAAGATGGTAATGAAAGGCAAACTGAAGCTGCAGTTGTTGGACAATCAAGGAAGCACACATCCTGGAGTTCCTCAGTTTACTCAATGTACATTATAGCTGCCCTGTCTACCTCACAGGATAGTTATAAGGGCCAAATGTTCAATGAATGTGAAAGCATTTTACAAACACCAAAGGGTGTTTCATTTACACTGTGTATATATATTAGCGCCTGATCCATTAAGCATTCCCCTAGTGGAAAGGAAAAATGGTTCAAACATCAGGCAGTCTGGAAAAATGAATCATAATTCTAAATATGTGCTCTGTTAGACCCAACAATTCAATGAAGAATATAATTCAAAATTATATATCAGAATATAATCAGATTAATATTAAAGTTGTATTTTTAAGAGGGTTCATGAGTGTTTTTACAAGAACATAAAACTTAAAATAACCAAAATGCTCATTAATAAGGAAGTGATTGAACAAATAATGATATTAACACACAATAGAAATCTATGCAGCCATTATAAGTGATGATGTAGGTCTATCTTTGTTGACATAGAAATCTCTCTATAATATATTTACTGAAAAAGGGGAGAGTAAAATACATGATCCAGTTTTCTTCTATGTTAGTAAAGAAAAACACTGAAACCACATATAATTCAAAATGTTAAGAGTGGATGTCTCTGGATAGGCAGAGACATCATATAAGAGATGATTTTATCTTTTATTTCTTTCCTATAGTTAATCTATATTAGTATAATATGTGTAGGGATTGCTTTAATGACCAGAAAGAGTGAATAAAGCTGTTTTTATTTTGGATGAGAAAGAGTACCCTCTTTAGGGTTTTTAGTTCCTCAAAGGCCCAAATAGCTAGACCCAAAACAGTTCCCACCAACCACTGTCAAGATTCAAGCATGAGGGAAAAAAAAAACTGTAACTTTGTATGGTGATGGATGTTAACTGGACTTATTGTGGTGAGCATTTTGCAATACAAATACAAATACAAATATCAAATTATTACATTGCACACTTGAAACTAACATGAAGTTGTGTCTATTATACCTCAATAAAAAAAAAATGATTCCACATGAAGAGGCACAGTAGTGCAAGCACGCATATCACCTGCTTCACAGCTTTTTCTGACATCCACAGTACTTATCATCAGCACTAAAGCAAGCATCTCCCACAATCCATTGAATTTCCAAAGGTCAAGTCAGCATTATTCCTTCTTTCTTTCCTTTCCCCTCTACCTACTCACTTTTCCTGATGCCAGGCAAATTCTCTTTATACCTCTACATCAAAGGAAAGAAAGGCTGTTTGCTGGAAAGATTGGAGAGTCATGTATTAGCAAGTTTCTCTTACTTAAGACTTAAATCCCAATTCCTACCATACCGATCTAGAGGGTAGGGAGGAGAGAAAGAAGTTACATGTTTTGAACCAGCTCTTCTGCCTCATTTTTTTCAGATGTTAAAAGCAAAGCACAATGAAGTTGAGGAACTTGCTTAAGGTCACAGATCACACATGGCATACCCATTTTTGATCTTAGGTCTCTATGACTCCAAAGCCAAGATAATTCAGTAATCTATATCACTTATTAAATCATATACCAATCACTATACTACTAGGTGCAGGTAATATATAGCATGGTCTTTGCCTTCAAGAACTTCACGCATTAGGAAGAGAGTCTGTGAGGGTAATACTGTGACACAATAATTTAGTCAGATTCTTTTTTTTTTTTTAAATTTTATTTATTTAGTTAGTTTTGGCTGCGTTGGGTCTTTGTTGCTGCACGCGGGCTTTCTCTAGTTGCTGCGAGCCAGGGCTACTCTTCGTTGCAGTGTACAGGCTTCTCATTGTGGTGGCTTCTCTTGTTGCGGAGCATGTGCTCTAGGGCACGCAGGCTTCAGTAGTTGGGGCATGCAGGCTCAGTAGTTGTGGCTCAGGGCTCTAGAGCACAGGCTCAGTACTTGTGGAGCACAGGCTTAGTTGCTCTGCGGCATGTGGGATCTTCCCGGACCAGGGCTTGAACCCATGTCCCCCTGCATGGGCAGGCGGATTCTTAACCACTGAGCCACCAGGGAGGCCCTAGTCAGATTCTTTACACAATGTTCTATAATAATTTAGGAGTAGCAGTACTTGTCTTGTTATCAGAGTTTTAGTTTACAAACACACAAACTCAGAAAAAAAATGAAAGAAATTCTCTGAGATCAAAAATCTGACCCTTGGGTTGGGAGGCCCTAAATTAAGTAAATGCATGTAAACTCAGATTATTTGAACAGTTTTACATTGCACATGCAAATTCTGTTGCGCCAATTTGTTTTTTAAGGTAAACGTCAATAAATTTGATATTAATATTCACTTACCTAAATTCACAATGTGATCTAAGGAAGTAGGTTTGAAATACATGGCACTTTTTAAAAAAGAAGCAAATCTTTATCAGGGGAAAT
This sequence comes from Kogia breviceps, assembly GCF_026419965.1. Classification (NCBI taxonomy): domain Eukaryota; kingdom Metazoa; phylum Chordata; class Mammalia; order Artiodactyla; family Physeteridae; genus Kogia; species Kogia breviceps. The sequence continues at coordinate 87,755,008 of NC_081314.1, read as the reverse complement.
TTGGAGATTCTGGGAATGTGTTTTAATTGAGGAAGTAAGCATATTAACCAGCAATTAGAAATACATACACAGTTTTCATATGGGATCATGGCAGTAGGGACTATACTCACTACACTGCATTACAGATTAGTTACGATATGTCCTCACTGCAAATCTGTGGCTTGCATTTCATGTTCATTCACAACATTACAGAAAAATACTGTTTATTTATGTGTGTCTTCCTTAAACAACAGAGTAAAATATAAGGGATGGATATTTATGTCACATTTAGCTATATTTTATACATGATGCTAATTTCTTCCTTTTATTCTTGCGGTGACATTTTGCATTTTTGTACGTGCTATCCAAGCAAACCTGATGAGAAGATATGAGATTTTCAAACAGGAGAAGGACATTCATTCTCATCTCTGTATAAGTGAACAGCTACACATGGAAAAAGAATAATAAGGAAATAAAAGACTAGAGGTACTTATCATTTTCTCTTTTTAAAGGCTTAATGTACAGAGATGAAATACAAATGAAGATGGGGACCTGGGCAGCACCCTCCCTTCCTGGATTTGTAGCTGCCCTGCACATCTGCCTGTCATGTCGTCCAGGGGTCCCCACTGTGAAAGCTCTGGACTGAATATTAATGATACTCAAAACCCACGTCCACTGCTTTTTCTTTTCCTTCTAAGTTGTGCATACACGAGCATCTCTGGATGACTGAGTATCCAGCAGCAATCTCACAATATATCCAAGGCTTAAATTAAAACATAAAAAAGGTACTTTCAAATGCTACGTCAACAATGTTGCCCGTATGAATGGAACGTTAGAAACTGCACCTGGAAATATTATTCAATATTTCATTTCCCCCTTACATGTGGCATCTGTCAGAATGAAAGCTGCTGACTTTTGCTTAGACTTCTTACCACTCACCAAGGGCAGCATGGAGCCTGACACAGGAATCAACACAGACCTAGAAAGCACCAGAAAGGGGAGGAAAGCTTCACAGCTGCTTTAAGATAAACTCTTTACTTACTTAATAGCACTTCCTAAATCCAGACTGCTAGTGTGATATCTCTAACTGCTCGGTGTCAGTACATTGTCAAAATGACAGGTACCACTTGGTATCTTTTTAATTTGCAGTTTTCCAATGCTGTTTGAGACTTAGAATGCTTTTAATATTATGCAGCCATTTTCCCATAACAAACTAGTTTTAATTTCATGCCAGGAGTACGTAGAGTGTATACAGGGGAAATGATGTGCTTTTGGACATTCACAGTTTGGGGACTAAAATCCTGCAGGATGGCGGTTTAATCACCACTCTCCAAGACAGCATTCTATCAGGCTTGTGACTTTCCAACTTCCAACCAAATATTAGTCTGCCCAACTTTTACAAAGGCAGAGGGGAAAGGGGGGTACATGCTGCAGAATGATTTATTGGAGTTGTAATGCTGGGACAGCACAAAACCCTCGTAAATATTCTTCTTAATGTTTTACTTTATATGACAGCCTTCAAGTGATATATTGTCTGACAATTTTCAAGATGGCTATATAAACACATTTTTTGCTGCAGCCTAATATATGATGAAGTCTCCGCAGGCTAATATATGGAACCAGGGTGTGTTCTGGTGCACACAGTTCTGATAATAGAGATTTCTATACCTAAAAAAAAAAATCTATCTTGACTTTGTACTGTGGGTTTCTTCTCAGCATCTCAAAAGCAAAAAAAAAAAAGGTGAAAGCAAGAGAAGAAAACAAGTCAACAGCAGTGTATGACATGTGTTTCCATTCTTAGGAGAATCTGATTTTCTACTCACAGCATTAGAATCTCTTTTCTCATCTTTATGAGATCCTATACATAGCCAATGTTTTGATAGTGCCTTTTAAACTAGATGTTTCAAATTAGATAGATGATTAATTTTTGTTGGTAAGGCAGTCATCAAAAGACACTAAAAGTATAAAAACCCTGCAGAAAGACTCCTAGTACTCACTGAAATGAGATAATGTAACACAAACCAGTATTTATTATTCTGTTTCTGAAAACTGGCCAGAATCTGACCAACTTACATAACTTTAGCCTTAACCATGCTGTGACTTGCAGCGAAGGAGTGGGGCGGAGGAAGTTAACTGGAAATAAGGAAATGTAGGCTCGAAGGAAGATGTGATAACTCCAAGGGAAGAGAGCTTAAAGTCCAAATGAGTAGATTCACAGTAACACTGGGAATCCTCTAGGTTTAGGCCAGGATTCCAAAAGGTCTGATTTAACAAAAGAGAAACAAGGGAGGGCAAAAGAAGGACGGACTTGATCTCCAGCAGTGGGGAAAGAACTGAGCCATGCGCTCAGGGAGATGCACTGGGGTTTAAGGGAGGCAGCAGCCAGTGACTAATGCTGCTGGGAATAGGATCTAGACCCTGGAGGAAGAGATCTGCAGGAGCTACAAGGAGGCTCTGAGCCCTCAATAACTGGGCTTAGGGGTCATGGCAAGGGGCCCAGAAGGGCAAGCAGCTCAGTAACACGGAATGGAAATGCAGAAGGAAGAGGAGAAAGTGTGAATAGAGAAAGAAAGCTGAGCTTGGTGCTGATGCAGTCCTCGGAAGAAAAGGGACACCTGGCATAGGGCTACAGACTAATTTTCTTATTCCTGTTGGTAGAGAATTAGTTTCTAATATACCACCAGGCCTGAATCTTAATGATTCAGGAATTAGGCAAAGCTGAGCAATCTGTCGGGAGCTCTTCAGTAGCCACAGCTGGGAGTACAGTGGCAGGAACTAACAAAGGAGCCCATACATAGCAGGGATCTTTTTTATTTTAGGAAATTTAAAATAAATGGGAGAATCCATTTAAAGGGACGCATTCAACGCTTCAAGAATACGTAAAGCTTAACTATTTAGAGGAAGGGAATTTGTGCAGAGGGATTTTTTGTCACTTGCAAATATATAAGCCACATGTCCAAGAATTATTCTGTAGGTATAGTATGCATTCAGTCTGGTCTGACCACACTTTGAAAGGAAATATGTTTCTAATGCGATACCTCAATTCTGCTTTCAGTATTGGAAGAAATGCAGTATTATGACTACTTCCTTACTTGTAAACTAAAAAGTTGGGAGAGGAGGATGTAGAAGTGTGAATAAGATGGCCGTTATGGTCCCTTCCAATTCTAACATCCTATGATTCTATGACTCGTTCATCCATGTAGCACACTGGTGCTCCCGGGGGCTATATCTCTAAGAAAAAGTAGAATTCCATCTGCACAAGGACTGTTTGTAGAGGAGAGAAATTCTCGATGCTGGTTTGCTTCCTGAATTTGATTAGCCAATAGTGAGAAGCCTGCAATTCCCCGGTCCCTCCACCAATCCAGACCACTCACCTGTCAGGGAGATGGTAGAGTTTACTGAGAAGACAAACTGCTCTAATACCAAATCAGGTGAATTCTGTATTAATCTATATTCATTGAGTTAGAATCTCTTCTGGAAGGCAGAAGTTGGAAAGCCTGGGGTATAGCAACTGAGCCTGATTTGGTCACAAAGCTTCCTAATCCCATCTAATGCTGCTCAAATTAACATGGCATTTCTCTTCATGAAAATGAGCTCAGTTTCTCAAAGGCCTTTGAAGAGAAAAAAAGATTACTTTTCCAGCAGCAAACCTGACAAACACTACATAGGTAATGCTGATTTTTATTTACTGGGTCAATTAAATATTCTTTATGAAATTCTTGAATATCCTATGACTACTCTGATAGATGTTCTCATTTTATGTATTATACTTTCAGTTCAATAACCACTGATTGAGCAAGAGCGAGAAAAATAGAGGGAAGTAGTAGTGTCTTCTCTCATGGTAATTACCATCCACATCTATACTGTTCAATACAGTAGTCAGTAGCCAAATGTGACTCTTGATCACTTGAAATGTGGCTGGTCTGTATTGAGATTTAATGTAATGTTAAATACACATCAGGTTTCAAAGATCTGATACAAAAAAAAATACAATGTGAAACATGTCATTAATTTTTTTAATGTAGATTATATGTTGAATGACAGTATTTTGGATACATTGGGGTAAAAACATTATTAAAATGAATTTCCTATCTGTTATCATCTCTTAATGTGGCTAGTAGAAAATTTAAAATTACATATGTGGCTCACATTAGTGACTTGCATTATATTTTTATTGGACGGCACTCATACATAACCTGGCATAACTTGCAGAGACAACATGGCAAGTGCTAAAAGAGGCCACGAGTGAAATATTATGGAAATTTGGAGAGAGTATAAGCCATAAGGGATTTCCCCCAACTCCCTGCCCCTCAAACCTATACATTACTGGGAATCCACATCTAACTTCATCTTTCCTGTTGTTACAAACAGTTAATTAGCCTCCTGTCTAAAGCTAATGTTTGGTTGCGCTTTACCTTCTCAGAGACTTACTCAACGAGAGTTTTCCCTCTCTTCTGTATTTGAATTTTGACCTTTTCTACTGGACCTGTCTCTGTACTAAGTAAACATACTATCTCTTTCATAACTTAAAACATCTTTCTTCAACCTATGTTTACCTTTAGCTACCAGTGTCCTTCTTTCTACTCCTTCATAGCCAATTTCCTCGTAATAGTTCTTACTTGCAGTGTCATTTTACCTCCCACTCACATTTCAATTCAAGGCAGTCTTGCTCTGCCACCCATGAGTCTGCTGAAGGTGCTTTTGCCAGTATTTCCAGTGATTTCCTTTTGGCCAAATTCAATGGGCACTTGCCATTCTTTATTAAACACAACTTCTTAGGAGCATTAAACTCCTATTGATCAAGCCTTGCTTTATTTCTTGCTGATGTGCTATCACACACTTCTGGTTATTTCCTCCTACTTCTCTGGCCATTTCTGCTTAGACTCCTTGACCATTCCTTAAATACTGGTATTCCAGGGTTATGTTTTAGGTTCTCACTTCTGCATATTCATCTTGAGTGATATTGTACTCTGTTACTGAGTTAGTGACCATCAGTATACCGAAAATGATCAAATCTAAAATTTCAAACTCTCTCTCTCTCCTTTCTTGTAAATCCAATGTCCTACTGGATAAACTTTCCTATTGTAGTTCAAGCATAACTATTATAAACACATACTCTCCTCCCAATGTCAGCTTTTATCACTTCTTTGATTTGTTCTATGCTCAGATCATTGGGAAATTCTGTGTATTCCTTAAATATTCTGGGTCTTTTCCCTCCTTTGGGCCTTCACATATCTTTTCCATCTGTACTGAGCCTTCTTCCCTCTTTCTTATTCATCATCCTAACATGTGGTGAATTCTTATTCCAGCCTTGGCATAGATATCAGTTTTTCTTAGAATCCTTCTTTCATTGCTTTAGTCTGGGCTAAGTTCAATTTCTATGTGTTCCCATAGAAACCTGTGGTTCCTCCATATACCTTTGCAGATTGTTGTGCTTCTCTTCCACTTCTCCTGGGGCTTAAAAATCCTGAAGGCAGGAAACTCCTATGGATAAATTATTCACCATGTATTTCTAGCAACTAATGCTGTGCCTAACATATGGTAGCTCATCAATAAAAGTGTATTGTCTGTGGAAAGAAAAATAGAACTTCAGATGGACAGAATGAATGGTTTTCTGGCAGAAATGGCATTTTAGCTGGATCTTGATAGATGATGAGATTTTATCAGTTGAGGAGGTGCTATTTTAGACAGTGGAGATAACAAAAGCAATTGGCAAAACACTGATAGGGATCCAAGAAACACTTTATAGGCCAGTTGGGAAGCCGATCAAATATATGTGGAAGGAATCATATAAGATAAGATTAGAGAAAAATTTTGTTATGAAAGACCTTGAATGCCGCACCAAAATTGTACTTCACTTTAGAGTTATTGAAGATTAACAGGAGATCATAAAAGATTTTTGAGAAGGAATGACATGATTGGTGATGTTTAACAAAAAAAGTAAGTAGCAGTATTTTATAGGGTAAATAAGAGTAAACATTTTGATATTTTAGTAACATTAAAGCTGAAATCTCTTACTAAACTTTAAATATATGGGGTGATGGAAAGTAGAAGGAAAAGGGAAAATGAATGGGTGATAAGAGAAACAAGAAAAAGGCTTAGCATCCGAATGAGGGCAGGCAAGTAGAAACAATTAAAATCAAGCCAGAATTGGCCTTGAATACAAGCCACAATTATCAATTATCTTCAAGCACAAATGATCACTAGGAACCTCATAATCCTGCTAATGTGTAAAACATGGCCACATGTGTTTGTGAAAGCAAACACCAAGGCTAGTTCATAAGTGTCTCCTAGTTCATAAGTGTTTCCTACAGTTGAATCAGCAGAGAGAAGTAGAATTATTTTCTCATTTACAGGCAGAGAGATAAGTCCAGAAAGGGCAAGCTAAGTACCATTTTCATCTAGGCATTTGGACTAGATTGATGGATTCTCGGAAATTAGAAAGTGTTGGTCTTTCTCCCTTGAAGAATGAAGGGAAAGATGAAACTGCTCAGAACAGTGCATCATCAAGGACAAACCATTTTCTCTATATCCTCTTGAAAATCAAGCCATTATAGGATGGTACATAGGAATTATTGGTTTGAATAAGAAGAGCATATAAAGGCAAATGGAAGAAACTGTCAAGGGTCATTCAAAAACTTAACTTTTCTCAATAGAAAGTTGGACTACCCTTTTCCAAAAAAAAAAAAAAAAAAAAAAACCACATGCATTAAATATGCTTCAATAGCTCTACTCTCCTCAAACTGTTTACCTTAAAGAAGCTGTCTCAACATTCTGATGAGGTAAAGGGGCTTCTGGCTTTTAAACAGGAAGGGAGACAGGAAGAGAGAAAGCACTATCCCATATTGAATTACTTTGTTCTTATACATATGATAAAGACACTTCTAGGAGGGCATGTTCCTGTAAGCTAGTGACATCAGAGATATGGGAAGCAGAGGACATGGTAGGCAGTCACAGAGCCTCGGTTCTTGGGCTCATTTTATTTCTGCCACACAGGCTTTGTGATCAGGGTTGAGCTAACACTCATAAATGCGTAATATTGAAGATTCCTCTAGATCTGACATTTTTATAAAAAAAAAAAATTGGTCTTTGTCATGGGTTCTGGGCACAAAGCTTCTAAAAATCCTTGGAATTTTCTGAGTGATGGAAGTGTCTTTGTTATTCAGGAGCCCCTGGGATTAAACTAATGATCCTCATGGTGGCCCCTACATAGCTGCAGGATGGGGTCTGGGCAGCAGGAAGGCCAACCGCATGATTAGAGAGTTGGGATTTTGATCCAGCCTGACCTCTGGGGGAGGGAAAGGAGGCTGGATATTGAGTTCAATCATGAGGCCAATGATTTAAACAACTGTGCCTATGTAATGAAACCCCTATGTAGCCTCTGGACACTGAGGCTCAATGGAGCTTCTTGGTTAATGGACACATTGATGTACCAGGAGGGCGATGCACCCTGATTTCATGAGGAGAGGGCCCCGAAGCTCTGTGTTTTAGGCCCTCCCAAACCTTGCCCTATGTGTCTCTTCATTTGGCTGGCCCTGATTTGTATCCTTTATAATAAAACTCTAAGTATAACTATAGCACTCTCCTGAGTTCTGTGGGGTGTTATGGTGGATTACTGAACCTGAGGGGGTCCTAAGAACCCTGAATTTGTTGCCAGTCAGTCAGAAGTGTGAGTGGCCTGGAAATTCCCTATGTGCAGTTAGCATCTGAAGTAAGGACAGCCCTGTTGGGGACCATAGCCTTAAACCTGTGAAGTCTGACACTAACTCTGAGTATTTAGTGCTACAGTTGTATTGCAGTACACCAGCTGGTGTCAGAATAAACAATATTTAATGTGCAAGGTCAGAGATGATTAATGCCAAAGGAGGGGGCAAATCATTCTTTCACTCACCTTTTAGTACATATGCTTGAAGGGAGGTATGACTGGCATAAGACCAGTAAATGCTCAGAAGTTTGGGTTAAAGGCATGAATCTAGTGGTTTTTCTGACCTTGAGTGAATTATAAAGGAAAAGAGTACCGTGGCAGCCTTGTAACTTTGTTGTACTTATAGTCCTCAAAAAGATTACTCATTGCCAGTACAAGCATTAGAAAGATGTTAAGTAGATTCTGGGTCAAGTTCTCCAATATGGCATCTATTTAAGAATTTAAGGCCAGTAACATGAAGCTATATTCGACACCAGATGACTACTTCCATTTTCTCTCTTATATAAAACCTGCTGAATCATATTCCAAATTCACAAGGCTTCATTCTCATTCTGCCCATAGCATTTGGGTGGAGGAAGGGAAAGAGGGAGGGGGGCAGGGGTGAACACGGTATTAGGTTCCTAATCTCATGCTACCTACCTCTCAAAAGCCTCCTACATCAAACAGTAGTGAGTGATGAGAGACAAAAAAGCAACATCAGGTCTCTCTGTCACTAAAGGAGTTTAGCTTTTCAACATGATGAATTCTCTTTGATAAAAGAATAAAGAGATGTGTTGTCTCTAGAGGGAGCTGCTGGGGTTCCCATGGTCTTCACAATAGGCAGAGCACCAGCTATCCACATCTCCTGTCTCCTCCTTGTTTTTTTCTCTTCTACATGGCTAAAATGAAAGACACAGATGTCCAATTCTACTCAAATATTTTCTTTTAAACTACAGAGATAGACTGCTACCTCCCTCCATTTGAAGGATTGAGCTTTTGGGAGAAAAGAAATCATAAAAGGACATTTTCATTAAAGGCTGCTGAATAATGAGGCCATGAAGTATGAACAGGACATGTGGTCCTTTTAAAGCATCAGCAGAAGTATCAGTGCTATAGTCATTTAGCCATTTACCCAAAGGAGCAAACACCAGATCCTTTGGTGACAACATGCTCTTTCTTTTCCCCCCTCTTTCTCTAACATTTTGATTAAATATTTAATCTTTAAGTCATGTCAGATGCTTGAGAAAAATTAATCTTGGGTCAGTCAGTATCAGATTTGCTAGTGAGAAAATGAGTTCCCCCTGCCTGCTTCTGGATCCAGCAGGGGTTGTGAGTGACTCCAGTGCTTTACAGGAAAATGGCTTGTATCCTGAGAGCTGACTGTCCTTGGAATCCCAGTTAATGTCACTTGAAGATTAACTGCATCCTAAAAAATGGAAATTTAGAATTTAAATCATTTGGCTGCCTTTTGCTCAGCAAGTAGAGCTATTGTTTGAAAAATCTGAGCCATTCCAGTTTTCCTGTACTTCCTTCAGCCTCTTTTTGTGTAGAGAAACACACTTCTAGATGCATGCAGATAAATTCACACATCCTAGCCAGCCAAGGTCTGCAGTAAACTACATTCACACTCTCATCCTTTACCCGTTAAGTTTCAAAACATTCACAGCATTTGTGAAGTCGCAGTTCCTGGATTCTTGTTTACACTGGAAAACCCCAATTCCTGACCTGTATACATTGTAAAACTTATGATTGCATCAGTTTATTGGGTGACAAATTAAATTGACTGTGACTATAAATATGTCAGAGTCAACGATGGAAATTCGAGGCTCAGATTCAAACTCTACAGAGTGGCCAGAGTCCCTGTGCATGTCAGGTCAACATTATCTGTAGGCTCCTTCCCCTCTCTGCACAATATTTATGCATTTTCTTCTGGATAGTATCCATGCTGATGATCGGGAGTCATTAAAGGAGACATGACAACTGATTTTAGTCTTCAGCTGTGCTCAGACACGTGCTCATGCAAAGAGACATTGGTCATTCCTTAGTTTCCACTCTGGGCATATCTCTCTCTTTTCTTGTGTGGTGACAATAGTACATAATTTAAGAGTCAAACAGACCTAGTCCTTCATCACTTTCTAGTCAGTGATCTTAGATATGGTAATGTTGGATATGTATTATCACCATGTTTTAGTTTCTTCATGTGTGAAAATTAGGATAATGATGGCTACTTTAGAGGATTATTGTGTGGATTAAACAAAAAGTTATATTTAAAAGCTCAGCATAAAGGCTGGCCCATAACAAGTGCTAAGAACATGTTAGATTCCTGTTCATGCAGAAAAGTCACCAAGCCTAAGGCGTCATCTGAATAAAGAAGGAACCATTTAGAATATGTGAGCCAAGGTCAGGAATGTTTTCTTTCCAAGGTGGAGAACTGGTGTGCCATTGTGAATGAACTTGTCCTTAATCTTCAACTCCTCATCCAAGAACTTACAAAACAGTTTCCTAGATAGCCATACAAAAGGGAGAGAGTGGAAAAGAAAGGAAATAAGTGTGATCCTCCCTCTTCTAGGACACTGTCATATTTGGTTTAAATATCATCATTTGCATATTTTTTATCTGAACTGAGAAAGGCCACTTTCTCACACCTAATCACCAGAAAGCAGCAGGCAGTAGTCTTGGAAACTTTTATCAATATGCCAATTTTTATTTTAGTTTATAATTTTAAAAGTGAGAGTAAAGTGACAGAGATGTATCATTTCAAAGATGGTTTTAAACATATTAAAAAGTTCCCTCTCTCTCTGTCTCTCTGTTGAGACTGAGAAGGAGGAGGAAAAACAGGGAAATGACATGGAAAAATAAAATGAGAGATAATCAGGATCCAGAGAAGCAAAATTAGCAATATCGGCCACCTCTACCTCCTTCTGCATTTATCAGAACTATCAGAATGGTAAAGGAGCATAAAGGTAGATGAAGCAAAAAAGAAAAATAAGGGGTGGGGAGGCAGCATAAATTTGAAAAGATAAAACAACATCAACAGTCCCATTACTTTAGTTAAAATCATCATTGTGTAAAATGTTTGTTAAACTTCAGTACATATAGAGTTAAACTACACATTAGAAAATTACGTAGAACTGGCTTCAATTTGCTTTTGGGGAGCAAAAACATCAATTATGTGAATAATAATAATAATGATAACAATAATAATAAATTTCCTTTAATTTAAAATATGACAGACATTTATTTGAAAGTAGAATTTGAAGTAGGTTCCTAGAACTTTAATGGGGTGAGATGGGAGTGTGATAACACCTGTGAGCACTGTGGCTTATAAATAAGCAGTAGAATGAACACATCTAATCACAAAGTCCATTTTTTCTACAGTATGTATACGTGTTCAGAGTGACAAGACAGAACTTTCCTTTCGCTTTATTCTTTTGTCCTTCCTTAATCACTCCTTCAGTAGAAGGTGTCTTTAGTAAGACAGAGTAGAAGCCAGACATATTTTGTCATAACTCATCAAAGTAATGCTATGTGAGTTGGCCAGTATTATCAAGAGAAAGATGCCTTTGTCCATAGATGTACTGCTCTGAAGTCTAGCTCTTTCAGAAACTTCTACCAAAGATGCACAATAGAGATTTGACACTCCCTTCCAGGACAATCTTATGGCCACAAAGACCTTGGGATGTGCTTTCTTGGATGGAGCCAACACAGGTTGGCAGAATTGGGGAATTGAAACAAAGACCAAGGAAAACATGAAGGAGTATATAAAAAGAAAGTGTGATCCAAGAAGACAGTGCAGAGGCCCTTTGTCTCAATGGGAAGATTAAAAGAAAAGGAAGGAAGATTTTCCCACATCCGCAGGTCTTTCTACCAATCCAACTCCGTAACTCTGTATTCCTGTCTTGCCCCATGTCTTAGTTTGAACTGCTCCTGCTTATGGCTTCCAATAGTATGACCCTTTCTGGCTGCTCTTTTTAAATCTCCTGTCCATGCTGTTTCCTGTACTTACCCTTTAAATGTTGGTGTTTCTCAAAGTTTGGTCTGGGTTCTTCTGTTTTTCTTGCTCTTAGAAACTTCACAGCACAGTTCTTTCTAGTCCCATGGCATCAATTGCCAACTATATGCAGATGATTCACACGCGCGCGCGCGCGCGCGCACACACACACACACACACACACACACACACACACACACACACCCCAGATGTCTTCTGATCTCTAGGCATGAATATCCAACTGGCTAATTAAGCACTTACACACAGGCACTTCTGAAAATCAGCATGTCAAAGCTAAAATTTTCTCCCCCAACAAATTTACTTCTACTTACCACTATCCCACCATTTGCTTAAGTCTGATATTTCATTGTTCTCCTTGACTCCACTCACTCTGCCACTTCCTCAATCCAATCAATAACTCAATCTCATGGACTCTATCTCATAAATCTCTTAAATCTTTCTACTTTTCTCCATGGTTACTGTCACCACTGTCATTTAAGGCAACATCATATTTCACCCAGAACAATACCCTCCTAATTGGTCTCCTTATCACTGTGATAGTCTCCTCAAATCCATTTTCTACTTCACAGTTAGAGCAGTATTTCAAAAACACACAATTTCACATGGCATTTCCCTTTCTAAGCCTTCAATAGCTTTTCATTTTATTTTAAATGTAGTCCAATCTTTACCCCACCCACCTCCCAACACACAAACTACTGCCATGCTCATTTTCCAGCCCCATTTCTAGCTTCTCTCTCACTAATGATCTACTCAAGCAATAATAAATGCATCCCATATCCTCAAAAACACCATGTAGCCTCTTTTTTTTTTGCTGGGAACACCCTTCCCTTCTCAGCTTCTGAATATTAGTATAGCACTCAAAACTGATGAGGTTTATCCAAAGAAGACACACAAATGGCCAACAGGTACATGAAGAGGTGCTCAACATCATTAATCACGAGGGAAATACAAAATACTCAAAAAGTTAAAACTAGAACTGCCATATGATCCAGTAACCCCACTTCTGGGTATACATCCAAAGGAAATGAAAACAGGATGATCTTGAAGAAATATCTGCACTCTTATGTTCACTGCAGAATTATTCATGATAGCCAAGACATGGAAATTTACGTGTCTGTCAACAGATGAACAGATAAAAATGGTGTGAGATACACTAAAAAAAAATAATTATATATATGTATATATATGTATTTCCACTGGAATTTTATTCAGTCATGAGAAAGAAGGACATCCTGCCATTTGTAACAACATGAGTAGACCTTGAGGGTATAAGTGAGATTAGTCAGATGGAGAAAGATAAATACTGTATGATATCACTTATATGTGAAATCTAAAAAAGTAGGCCTCATAGAAACAAAGTAGAATGGTAGTTACCAAGGGTGTGGGAGTGGGGGAAATGGGGAGATGCTGGTCAAATAGTACAAATATCCAGCTATAAAATGAGTAAGTTCTGGGGATCTAATATACAACATAGTGATTGTAGTTAATAATACTGTATTATATACTTGAAAGTTATTGAGAGTAAATGCTAAATGTTGTCACCACAAAAAAGAAATGGTAATTATGTGATGTGATACACATTTTAGATAAAGCTATGGTGTTCATTTTGCAACATATAAGCGTATCAAATCAACATATTTTACACCTTAAACTTCCATAATTTTATATATCAATTATATCTCAATAAAGCTAGTAAAAAAAATGAGGTTTAGAGATGAGCCTTGGCTCTGCCCCTTGCTAAATATGTGATCTCTAGCAACGTACTGGCCCTTTCTGAACCTGAGTTTCCTCATTTGTTACCCAGAATGATTAGTAGCTATCTTAGCAGTATCTATTTCATGGCATAAAGTTAATAGATTATGTATTTAATATTATCATTTCCAATTACTATCACTGAACTTCCACTTTTATACCTGTCAATGAAAGGCAATGCCATAGAGTAGTTGAAGATTAAAACACACAATATATGTAAAAATGTTCTATAAACTTCACATGTTATTATAATTAACTCTTGCTATTCAGTATACATAATATAACAATATTAGCTATTATTAGTTTCTTTATTTTATATCAAACAATATGTGCTCAATAAATAGTCCTGAATAGATTTATGAATTAAAGACAAATATGTTGCTTAACATCCTATAGCCAAAAACTACCAGAAACACCTGTACTAGAAAAAATTTGGATTTATCAATTCATTGTAACAACAGAATTAAGCCATGAGGAGCTATGGGGTGTCTTAGTAAGAGGCTGTCAGAAAAGACTTGTTATAAGAACCAGGCTTCTATTGGGTGATTTGGGGAAGATTTAAACAAATAGAACTAGATGCTGTCAGGAAGCATTTGATTTGTTTAATCAAATGTTCTAATGTTCTTTTATCACCTCATTAAAAGTATTCACAAAAACGTGTACACTGTGTACTGTTTTCATCTTGCTTTACAAAGAGGTGAAGTGAGGGGGACAGACAGGCCTTCATTAAATAAAACTATAACAGGTAGAAACACAAAATACCTTTAAAATCATTCACTTAAAATAATTATGTTGTGTTTTCTGTTAAAAACAATATTAATATTTATACACAGCTCTATGTCAATTTTATCACAATAAAACTGGAAAAAAAACATTAATAAAAATTACTTGTAAAACTAACACAGCACAGAAGTCAGATTGAAGACGGCACAATAGGGACCATTATCTGCTCTCTGTAGAGCGACTTGGAAGCTATAACACAAATGAAAAATGGAGAAGGAAACCTCATCTTCTCTGAAACAGCAGACAGCAAAAATTTCAAACCAAAACTTATGAAGATGCAGATTTGGGACCAAACCAAGGGAGGCTTATTGTAGCCAATCCAGAGTTCTATAGACTCCAAGTGGGTTTCAGCATTTTTTTCAGAAGCAGTTGGCATGACCCTGAAGATCTAACAGCAACCTCTCATTGGAATATCTCACATGTGGACCCCAGGAGCATCCTGGGTCCCTTTCCTTGGGGATGAGAGGAAGCAAAAAGCAGCTTGACAACACTCAGGTGGTTGATATATGCCACCTCTTCAAGAGGCAGGTAGAATGAGTTTCAGGTTGGAATGTGGACAAATAAAAGATGGGGAAGAGGCAGCTAAAAACATCTGGGTAAATGCCAAACCACCATATAGAAGGGCTGTGCATCTGCCAACCTGACTGGGAGCATGTGCTGGTCAAGGAGGTAGAGCCTGAAAGAATGAAGACATGCCATACTGGCAGAGAGCTTGGTGGATTCGATGAGAAAAAGGGTCTGATACAGCCTACCTGAATTAAAGATTTTGTGTTCTTATATAACGTTGCCATCCCCACTCTTGTTAAACAAACAGTTGCTTTATAAAATAATAAATATGCAAACATTATGTATTCTATCCAAGGTATATGAAGAAAGTTGTACTTGAAAGAACACCTATATAATTAAGTTCTTACATCTTTTAAAAAGAAAGAATGACAATATATGGATTAATTATTCAACTCAAGAAATCAGAGCAACAAAATACAATTAACAGAAACAAAAGGGATGTATTAATAAAGATAAAAGTCAAATGAAATTAATAAATTAAAAACTACAAAACTAAGAAATCCAAGGACCACTTTTCTGAGAAACAAATCACTGATACAATACTAGTTAACCTAGACAATAAAAACAGAGAAAAAATTACAGAAACTCAAAATTACAAGTAAGAATGGAGAACCATTCAGATATATCAGACACTGAAAACTATATAAGAAGCATAATAAGAGGCCTTTATTAAATGTATATGGATACTTGCAACACTTGGATGTAAGACAAAACTGACCCAGAATAAAAGCAGTTAAGAAAAAAAGAAAAATAAATGATATATGGTACCATCAAAAGAGGATAAAGTGGCAACCTATAGAGTGAGAGAAGATATTTGTAATACATTTATACTAAGGGTTCAGAAATTGTGATGATAATATATAAATAACTCCAAAAATAAATAAGCAAAAGACAGACAATTTGGCCAAATGATGTAACAAAACTTCACAGAAAAGGATCTCCAAATTGCCAAAATATATATGAAAATGTATTCAATTTCATTAGCCATTCCTAAATACAAATTAAAACCACAGTATTTAGCAAGACCCACAAAACAGAATCACTAAAATGGAAAAGATAGAAATTACCAAGGGTTGGTAAGGAAACCCATATGTGTTAACCAGTCATTCCTTATCCCCACCCACTGAACCCCGGGCTCTGGTAACCACTAATTGCTGCCTCTCTCTATGGATTTGCTCATTCCAGGTATTGTATACAAAAGAAATCTCACAATATGTGATCCTTTGTGTCTGACTCCTTTTGCTTAGCATGTTTCCAAGGTTCAACCATGCTGTATTAGGTATCAATATTTCATTCCTCTTTAGGCTGAATAATATTCCATTGTATGGACAAACCAGATTTTGTTTACCCATGTATCAGTTTGTGGACATCTGTGTTGTTTCTACCTTTTGGCTACTATGATTATTGTTGCTATAAACATCATGTACAAGTTTTTATGTAAACATCTGTATTAGTCTGCTAAGACTGCCATGACAAAAACACCATAGATTGGGTGTTGTAAATAATAGTAGTATATTTTCTCACAGTTCTGGGGCTAGAAGTCCAAGATTAAGGTGCTGGCAGGGTTGGTTTTTCCTGAGGTCACTCTCTTTGGTTTGCAGATGGCTACCATCTCACTGTGTTCTCACATGGCCTTTGCTCTGTGCATGTAAGCCACTGTTAACTCTCTCCTCTTATAAGGACACCCACCATGTTGAATTAAGGTCTTTACTGTTATGATCTAATTTAATTTTAATTACATTTTTAATGTCCCTATGTCCAAATGTAGTCACACTGAGGCTTAGGGCTTCAACACATGAATTTGGGGTAGAGGGGGCACAATTCAGTTGATAACAACATCTTTAGGTTGAGATATATACCTAGGAGTGGAATTGCTGAGGCATATGGTAATTCTATGTTCAACTTTTTGAGGAACCACCGAACAGTTATCCACAGTGCTGCACCATTTTCAGTTCCCACCAGCAATGTGTGAAGGTTCCAATTTCTCCATATCCTCACCAACACTTCTTATTTTTCATTTTTAAATAATTATAGCCATCCTAGTGGAAGTGAAGGAGTTATTTCATTGTGGTTTTGATTTGTATTTCCCTAATAACTAATGATGTTGAACATCCTTTCATGGGCTTATTGGCCATTTGAATATCTTCTTTGAAGATATGTCTATTCAAGTCCTTTGTCCATTTTTCATTTGGGTCTTTTGCCTTTTAGTTGTTGAGTTGTCAGAGTGGGATACTTGTTAACACTGCATTTTATACATGCATATATCTTATAAGCACATATATATAATAAACACAAAAACACATAGAGATTTCTCTCTCTCAAACTAAAAGCCAGTATCATGATTAGACATGGAACATTTTAATGTATTCTCATTAAAGTTAGTACCAAAAATAGAATGCCCAGTATCACAAATATTTAACATCGCTCTGTAATTACTTAGCACTACAAATAGACAATATAAAGAAATAAGGTGTGCATTAATAGCAAAGTATAAGAAACATTGTGATTATTTAGAGATAGCATTTTTACAATCTGCAAAAACAGAGGGGGAAAATAAAGAAAAAGCATTAGATCAGTAAAGAAATTTGACAGGAGTGTGAGTGCAAAGTTAATGTATAAAAATCAACAGCTTTTCTATCACAATAGCCAAGACATGGAAACAACCTAAATGTCCATTCACAGAAGAAAAGATAAAAAAGATGTGGTACATACATACAATCTACTCAGCCATTAAAAAAGAATGAAATAATGCCATTTCCAGCAACATGGATGGACCAAGAGATTATCACACCAAGTGAAGTGAGTCAGAAAGAGGAATACAAACACCATATGATATCGCTTATATGTGGAATCTAAAATATGACACAAATGAATTTATCTGTGAAATAGATCTATAGACATAGAGAACAGATTTGTGGATGCCAAGGGAGAAGGGAGTGGAGGAGGGATAGATTAGGAGTTTGGGATTAGCAGATGCAAACTATTATACATAGAATGGATAAACAACAAGGTCCTACTGTATAGAACATGGGACTTTATTCAATATCCCGTGATAAACCATAATAATAATAAATATATATATATAATATATATACATGTATAACTGAATCACTTTGCCATACAGCAGAAATTAACACAACATTGTAAATCAATTATAGTTGCATAAAATACATTAAAAAATAGCTTTTCTACATACAAGGAAATGCCAGTATAAATACAAAGGAAGAAAATATCCCAATTACAGCAGCAGCACGTTTCAGTTGAATTACACTTCAAAAGCCATTAACCAACCTTAAGGTTCAATTTCCTTATCTATAAAATGTGTATAATAATCCCTATTCCATCCTACTTCATGGATACAGTGAGGATAAGATGAGGAGGAACTTGCTTCATAAGGTACAGAGGAACACAAAGACAGTGCTGCTACTAGCACATGGAAGAGCTGGACTGGCTGTGTCCACTAATGCTAATTTCGGTGGACAAACACACATGCACTTAACCTTTTTCAAAATCTTCAGAAGCTCCTGACTCAAGAGGCATTTTGAATTCTGATTTGTCTCATCAATTAACATGCTGTTTTCTTTCTAGGTGGCTGTGCAGCCATCCAAAAGAACTAAAAGTAGGATTAACTGCTATGACAAGATTTAAAATAGTTGGAAATTATTGTAGTTCTTAAAAAAGAAAGGAAATGCAACATAGAAACAACCTAAGAACTTACATATACTATCAAATGTAAAATAGATAGCTAGTGGGAAGCAGCCACATAGCACAGGGAGATGAGCTAGGTGCTTTGTGACCACCTAGAGGGGGGGGATAGGGAGGGTGGAAGGGAGACGCAAGAGGGAGAGGACATGGGGATATATGTATATGTATAGCTGATTCACTTTGTTATAAAGCAGAAACTAACACACCATTTGTAAAGCAGTTATACTCCAATAAAGATGTTAAAAAAAACCAAACAACCTAAGAGTATCTATCTATTAGTATATGTATGAAAAGAAGGTAAGAATGTCTAGGAGGAAATAGAGTGTCTGCATGATTATAAATTTTTAGGTTGAGTTTAATTACACAGAGTTTGCATGTTCAATTTCAGCTGTTATCTTCTCCCAAGGCATTATCTTATCTTCTCTAAGGCTAACACTGTAACATTGGAGGTCGTTAGTGATACTCATCATTGAGTCACTTGAGATAGGCATTTTATGAGGGTGCTCAATTCTGAGTGTGGACGAGCATCACCCAAGAAGCAATTTTAAATTATCAATGCTCAGGCTCCCCCTCCAGAGATTCTCATTTAAATGGTCTAGATTGTGACTGGGGTATTGGTCTTTTTTAAAGCATCACAGGTGATTCTAGTCTGCAGCCAAGGGATGAGAGCCATGCAGTCATTGGACCCAAATGGAAATCCACTCTACCCTCTCTCCATTCCCTCCTATATCAAGAATATATTTTTTTCTTCAAGCAAACTATGAAATGCTGGACTTTATACCATCTTTCAATTAAGTGATTCAAACATCTTTCTTTTTATTTTATTTTTTTTCAAAGTATGAATTACCTAAGTCTCACATAATGAATGAGGTGAGTAATGGTTAGGATACATTAACTCACGTGCCTGATAGGCTCTAGCAAGGTTAACAGCAGTAACAGGATGACCAGCCAGCACCAGGAAGACTGCTGTATCCAAATGAAATTGTTTTCAGGAATTCAGAGACACAGACAATAATTAACTTGCATTTGGATTTGGCTAAGGTACCATGAGTTAAGACCTCAAAATTATATGCCTAAAATAGATCTTTAATTCTGGCAACCATCTTGACGTTATGTATTACCCAAAACTCATTGCACCCTTTATAGACCAAATATCCCTGTAAATGGAGGGAGTATTCATTTCTTCACATATGGTACAGCCTTAAGTGTATTGCTTATGCTAGCTAAACAATAAAAAAGGTCAATTACAGCTCAGTAATGGCACTGATTGCTGGGAAATCAAGTATCTCCACTCATCTCCAAACCAAACTCAGAAGAATTTGAATTTACTGTAATCACAAACCAGGGCCACAGCCGTTATACATATAGACACACACACCCACCCACCACCCGCACACACCCTTTTGTTTTATCCAAAACCAATCTAAAATGTAAAGTTTACCCTAAGAAAATAATATTCATAGTAAGTGTTTTAAAGAATTCCTCATGGGGCACATTGTGATAGAGAGAAATGGTAAATTCTTAGGAGAATCTTTACCTATTTCTTCCCTGTTTTACTCAGTGGCTGGGTGCTTGATGCCCTTTGAGGGTAGAGACTTGGAGGCTTTTGTCACAAATGTGCATCAACTGTTATATGAGTCACCATTTACCTCTGCCAATCCAGCCTTGCCTGACACCTAGGACTTAGAACATGAACCTCCCTTTTCCTTATCAACAGAGGCAGCCTTGCTGAGGATCAAAGTTGTTTTCAGTTAGCAATCCATTTCAGTACTTACTGTCATTCTGGGATCCCTGAACATGGGCATCCCACGGAGCTAGGAAAGCTCAGGGAATCCTTATCATCTAGAACTGTCCCTCAGAATCTACTCCAGGTCTGAGTTACCTCTGGCCCTGGGGTTCCCTCTAGTGAGTATGCTAGCTTTACGGCCAACCTAGGAATGCCGGTTCTCAAGGGGAGGATGGAATATGATGATACCACCAGGACCCAAACCCTTATAGATGAGACATCCATTTAGTCTCCCAGGCAACCTCCTTGCCTATGATCTACTCAATTTAGCCATTTTGGCCTCAGACTTGTCTCACTGAGATCTCATGGGCATCAGATCCCAGGGGAATGGTAGACTGGGTATTGTATTTATCAGATACCTTGGGTTATACACAACAAAACTTGACTTTGGAACACTTTAGGGAAAAACCCAGGTTTAGAACAATCTATTGAGTGGTTTTCACAAACATAACTTAGAAAAGACAGGGATTCAGGCATGCCCCAGGATCTGATTTGCAGAAACTTATAAGAGATCTCATTAGGGCCCTTCCATCCAAATCATTAATCTTCAGCCGTTGTATGTCTTTAGGTCAATCAGATGGCCATGGACACCTCTCAGTAGTCTCATTTTAATCTTTCCATAACCTCAAGATCCTATGGGTATTATTATGTAATTTTACACTTGAGAGGATTTGCCCAGATCACCTGACTAGTTGGTGCCAGAACTATACTCAAAACCATATTCCCTAAGTCCAAATTTTATGTTCTTTGTCTCCTCATATTACTTTTATGACTTAGAAGAAAATTGCTGGAAAGGCACTGAAGTAAATATCATAGTGCTGTTCTCTTTTCCCAGGAGAGTTTGCTGTGAGATACTGAGAATGTCAGAGTGAGGTTTAGCAGAATGAGGGAAATATACATGGCTTCCTTAAGAAGCAGCATTGGATATTAAAAAAAACAAAAAACAAAAAATACACAGTCTTTGGAATCTTATAATCACAAGTTGATTTCTGGCTTTTTCTCCTACTACCTCCATGACCTTGGGCAACTTTCTTGCATTTGCAATATAGGAATAGATATACCTGCTCACAGATTCTTGAAAGAATTAAATGCAATGATGTAAGGAAATCTCCCAGCAGAGATTTTAATAGAATAGGCAAGAAATAGAACTAGAAAATAATAGAAACTAGTAACAGAAGAACAGAAATAGGGAAAATCAGATGGAAATAGAACAAACCCATCTAGGGAACATACGTCACTAAACCAGAGGCTAGTACAGTGGGAAGCTGATAATACAATAGAGATAATCAACAGGGCTGTTAGGGTTTGATCATAATTCCATCTTTCGACTGGCCTTCTAAGAAGCAGAGGATGCATAACTTCACCAAGGAGAAGATGAGATTCCGTGCTATGCCAGAGATGGAAATATCACCTTAACAAGCATGGACAGCCCCCAATGGACTATAAAATTCATTTGGTGGCTGTGATAATTCAAAAGAGCTAGGTGGCACATCAGCAACAAGGGAAGACATAAATTTTAATTCATGAGGCTCATCAGTGTCCTGGTCAGAAAGGGACAAACCCTCCACTCTCCGGCTCAGTAATCCAATCTAATGGGAAGAGAAAGCATTCTGAAGTGACATCAGTGCCAGAGAACCCTCTTTAAAAATTACTTCATATGGAATTGGTGGCTAAATTCTTGAGGGGGTAGTGTGAGTGGGAAATAATCTGTCAATTTTTGAATTACCTATAAGCTAACACTTCTCATCCTCAAGGCAATTGTTTCTTTACTGAGAGTCTGATGTCTTTATTACTACCTTCAGTCAGTAGGGCTGACCAGGCTTTGTGTCCTGCAGGAAAAAGACTTGCTTCTGTAATACAAATATGACTCTACAATGGAAATACATTTTCCTTTACTAACACACTCTAAAAAGTAATTACCTTTTTTGAGGAGACACACAAAACGTGACAGGCTCGGTTCACGAATTTGCTAAGTATTCTCTGAGGTAGACACAGTCCATGTTGTTTTACACATAACAACGGACCTTCTTACATAAAGTACTGTGCACCTACACACGTGTACTGTGCGTCTGAGATGTCTATCTAGCACATAGCCCAAATTAAGCAACTGCCCAATAAAGATTTAAAAAGTGGCTGAGTCCTGCCCAGTCTACTTTTTTTTTTTAACATAGTTTATACCTTCTCTATTCAGTTTCTCCCTCTTCCTATAGAGATAAATACAATAAGAGATACTGATGTATATTCATACACATATATGATACATAGATAAATATACATATAAAGACATATCTATTTTACTTATATTCTCTACCTCACTACCAGCCCCATAGCATGGTCATTGCCATCTCTGCCCTGTACAATGATAATGATACCTAACCACCAACCCCCATCTCACCATCTTACAAACTGGTCCTCTTATTTGTCACCAGAATGCTGTTTCTCGGCACTAAACCACCCCTGAAAATAATATTACCCTTTGTTTCATCTCAGATTCATCTCCATACCCCCACCCCTTGCTCCATTCCACTTAACTGGCTTCATTCACCACTGTGGCGCTTGCTGGCACCTGGCAATATTTGCCTGTTCTTGTTTTCATTTACTTGCTTATTGTCATTCTCCGTTATGTGAACTCAGTGGAAGCAGGTACTTTGATGTATTCAGTTTTCTATCGTTAGTGATTGGAACAGGGCCTGGCACTAGTAGGGACCCAAAACATATTTTTAAAATAATGAATGAATCCTTATATTACCTAGATAGAATACAGTACCTAATACAGAGTGAGCATCAAAAAAAGTTTGTTGAAAAAATGAATGAACACAAGAACATATCAAAATTGAAAATACATCTAAGAGTTTTCAGATTTGTGAAGAAGTCAAAGCTATGTCTTTGACTAAAGACTAAATCTTCTCTTCTCTGTATTACTTCTCCTCCCTCCCCTCATTCAGCCTTATGGTTTTGCAGTTAATGATAAAAGTCTGCATGAATTCTCAGGTTGAGCAAGACACAGTAGGTCTGAATTGGGGAGGGCACAGGGCCTCTTCTGTCTATTTAACCAGCCCATTCTGGGCACAGCATGTCTTTATTCTCCACCTCCTTAAAAAACAGTCATGAACCAGAAATTGATAAATTGACATTATTCTGCTTATATGTGTAATCAATGAACACTCTGCCTACTCATTCATTTCTTTCTGAGCTTCCTCCAAAACCTCTAAATCTAACAGATAGTGGGGGAACAACTGTAAGACTATTATTCAAATGATTCAAATGAGAATAAAAAGCTTCCAAAGCCAGAAGCAAAATATTCATATGACTCCCCCCTCCCCTTAGGCTATTATATGCATATTTCCATAAGATACTTCACAAGAGCATGAAAATCCTTTAAGCCCTGTAAAAATCCATTTTTCTAAATCTAAGATTTATAAAAGAGTTACCTTAAATCTATCCTGTTTAAACCAGATTACTCCCTTTAAAAAAAAGTCAATGCAGGACTTCCCTGGTGGTGCAGTGGTTAAGAATCTGCCTGTCAATGCAGGGGACGCAGATTCGAGCCCTGGTCCGGGAAGATCCCACATACTGTGGAGCAAATAAGCCCGTGCATCACAACTACTGAGCTCATGAGCCTGCGCTCTAGAGCCCATGAGCCACATCTACTGAGCTCACATGCTGCAACTACTGAAGCGTGCTTGCCTAGAGCTTATGCTCTGCAACAAGAGAAGCCACTGCAATGAGAAACCCATGCACCGCAAGGAAGAGTAGCCCCCACTAGCTGCAACCAGAGGAAGCCTGCGCACAGCAACGAAGACCCAATACAGCCAAAAATAAACAAACAAATAAATACATAAATAAACTTATTTTTTTTTTAAAAAGAGAACCATTAAAAAAAAGTCAATGGAGATCTTCTAGGATCAACTACTTAAGATATTTTTCATCTTTCTTAAGATAGTAGTCCTCCATCACTGGCCAGCTCGGCAACAATGATGACCTGATCCTCTCCTGCTGCCTCCACTACTGCAAAGACAAAGCTAAGGACTTCATGCCCACCAACAAAGCAGAGGAGCCGATCCGGCTACTGCGGGAGGTGGTGCTGTTGACGGATGACCGGAACCTGCGCGTGAAGGCGCTGACCAGGAATGTGCCTGTGCGGGACATCCCGGCCTTCCTCACGTGGGCCCAGGTGGGCTGAGGGGGCCACAGCGGGGCCCAGCCCCACGGAACCATTCCCGAGAGGCCGCCAGGCGCCCAGAGTAGCACAGGAGATGCCCGCGTGCCTGAGCCACCAGTCCCCCCAGACAGTAAACCACCCTCACCCCACCCCCACCCCGCGCCGTGGCCGCCTGTGGGGGCAGCTGCTCCGCACAGAGCCCCTCCCAGAGGCCGGGCGGAAGCCGCTGGGACCCTCCCGGGCTGCCTGCCGGGATTTAGCAGGGAGGTGGCTGGCTGCAGTGACAGCAGGTGGGCGAGCCAGACCGACCAGACCAGGGTGCTCAGCCTTTCTCCCTTCCCGTGTCCGGTTCAAGGGCTGGGGGAAGGCCTCGTAGCCCGGGCACTCAGCCACTTTCTCAGCTGGAGATGGGGCAGGGGGTTAGAGTTTCCATCAGATGCAGGTGAGGTCACGGGTCCCTTTAATCTTCAGAGCCCCTGTCCTGAAAGCGTCCAAGAGGCTTTGGTCACGCCATGAAGAGAGTGCTCAGGGCGGGCGTCTCTCTCCCCCTGAGGCCTGGATTCCCCCATGGACCGCCCTTGGGTTCTGAACAGCAGCCCTAGGCGTCCCCCCCCACCCCCCCCCCACACACACACGCACACATCCCGCTGGGTCCACTGTACTGGGCCACTTGTTTTCCCCTCGGTTGGTCATGGGTCTGCAGGGAAGGGACATCTGCTCTCAGGCCCATGCTTCCTGGGTGGCCTTTGCCCGCTCCGTCTCCCTCCACTGGCCTTCCTTTTGCTCTAGTTGCCACTTCACAAAATTTCCTCAGACTCTTCTCAACTCCCCCTCGCTCTCCCCCTCCGGAATCATCCCCCCACCCTCCTCCTCTTTCTAGTTGCTCCCTCTCACCTTCCCGGCCCCTCAGTTCCTTGCCATGGAAGTTCTCACTCTGAATCCTTCTCCTGCGGTACCCGTGGCAGGAACCTAAGAGAGCTTTCCTGCCGCTGACCACCTTTCCCAGGCCCCTGTGCGCTGGGATACTTCCAGGCTCCTCCAGCCCAGCCTGAGGGAGGGTAGGATGGGCCAGTGCCTGGGAGCAGCATTGCCTAGCCTGGAGTTTGCACCCTGTTTCTAGCTTTGCCCTAGAAGAACTTGACCCAGGGGCCCTTTGGCCTTGGGAGTTTTTTGTTGCCTCTTTAGCCGGCACCTGTGTACAAAGCTTCACTCAGGAGGTTTCCTGCTGGGAAAGCGTTCTCCCAACCCAGGGACAGGGATGGAGGGGGACTCAGGGGAAGACAGGGTTTGGAGGCGGAGCCAGGAGTAAGTTTTGGTGGGACCAGTGGGGGAATCCCCCGGAGCCCCCCCATCTGACTATACAGCCTGCCCAGAGGATGGGAGCAAGGCAGTGCCCTCCCGGAGGCCCGAGATTATGCCAGGAGGAGGGGGAACTGTACAGGAGAGCCACGGCCGACGATTGGGGGCTGTGAGTCCCCCAGGGCCTCAGAAGACTGGGCTTTTTGGGGTATAGGGTCCCTGGCCTCACCTCTGAGATCCTTTCCCCTGGATGAAGGCTGACGGCTGGGTGGGTGGGAGACCTCCATCTCTCTGTCCCATTTGCAGCACTGGATTTGTTTCCTTAATAAATTTTTAGTTATGAAACATAAAAAAAAAAAAAAAAAAAAAAAAAAAAAAAAAAAAAAGATAGTAGTCCTCCTGTTCATAATTTTGTGGTTATACGACAATTTTAGTACATTTTTTAAATGTAAGAAAAAAAATGATGACATTAAATTTCTTAGAAAAAAATGTTGAGATGCAAAATAGCTCTAAAACAATTGACCACTCACTTATTCAGCAAATATTTATTGAGTGTCTACCATGTGTCAAGCGCTGTTCTTTGGGCTGTGCATAGAGCAGCGGACAAAAGAGACACACATCCATGTTTCAAGGAAATCTACATTCTATTTGGGCAGGAGGAGATGCACATAGAACAAAATAAAAATGCTAAACATGTAGCTTGTTAAATAGATTTAAGTGCTTTGGAGTCAAATGAAGTAAGAAAAAAGAATGGAGAGTGCTGAATTGGGTAGTGGGGCAATTTTAAATAAAGCAGTCAGGAAAACCTCCCTGATATGTTGTTATCTACGTAAACACTGCTCGGAGGTAAGGAAGGAAGCCAAGTGGACATCCGGAGAGGAAACTCAGATACCACACTCCATCTTTGATTTCATAGGTACACTTGAAAAGCACATCTGTGCATGTTATATTTCTTATGACAGGGTTTTTGACTGAAGGGGGAAATTATCTAACTGAAGAGTTTAAAGTTCCATTCTGGAAGTACACCTTCTTTTCTCAAACTTGTAGTTCCCCTCTTTTGTTTCTGGACAATTCACTCTTCCTCATTTTATCTTATAACTCCTTTTTAAAATGTATATAATGAGGGAATTTTGGACAGATCTGTCATGGGATTGGTTCTACTGTGTAATGATCAAGGTGTATGCTGCATAATCATTAGAAAACCTTGCTTTTTAGCATAATCAAAATGCTCAAATTACTTAGAATTCAGAAAGAGGTGGTAAGCTGAATATTAGCTGCTCTTTCTGCCCCAAGGCTCATTCAGTTCCTTCTCTTAATCTTTTTAAAGGAAAAACACAGCAGAATCAGGGGTGAGTTATTAGCTTTGGGCAATTTGTTCTGGCTTAGATGCTCCCACGTTGGACCCTTCCTGTAATCAACTTGATATCAACCAAGGAATATCAAATCATTTGCAAAGAGAAGGTCTGATATGAGTAAGCAGAATTAAAAACCCAAGATTATGGAATAAGAGATTGTTTGGGTTGGAAGAGACTGTATGTGTATCTCTAATGCTAAAATTTAGCCTTGTAACATAGAAAGGGATACTAAGACACAAGAGGTAAGTGGGATGCCAAAGTTACACCAGAAAAGTGTGGACCTTACAAAAAAGGGAAAAAAATGTGGTAAGAGGTTGAGCGAAATGGGACATACAGAAAAAAGGCACAAAAGTTGATAATGTTAATATGATATAGTTAAAGCAGATTTCATTTAAAAGGAATGGAAAAGTATGGGCTAATAAATGAAAAAAGGTAACGCAATGTTGCTCAAGACTATTTTATTTATGTTATTATTGTGTACCATCATCCTAACCTACGTGGCACTCATCTTCTCTTACCTCTTTTCCTCCTCAAAGTACTACTACTTCTCCACTTTTCCCTCTCTTGGCAAACACTATTGCCATCCACCCAGCTGATCAAGCAAGAAAGAAGAGTTATCCTTCACTTTTCCCTTTTCTTTACATCCCACATCGTCACCCCTCCTTCTCTAGATCAGACAGCCATCTTCTGGATTCTGAAACCTCATTGGTCTCCCTGCTTCCAGTTTTGCACTATTCCTCAACATCCATCTCTCTTCCATAACGTTGTCAGAGTCAACTTTCTGAAACCCAAGTCACATGGTGGTCTGTTTTCAAAACTCCCCAATAGCTGCCTGTGAATTTCAGGTTAGAATAAAAACTACCAGTGTGTTATACCAGGCTTTTCATGCTGGCGCCCTTGCTGTCACTTAAAAAATATCTCTTGCCACTCCCATTCTACACACTGAAAACTCCATTCCTGTTCAGCTTTCCCACTTCTCAGAATGGCCACCCTCTAATCCCCAGTACTTGCTTTGGCTACCTCCTCCTCCCTGTCAAGCTCAGCTCAGGAATCATCTCTTCTAGGCAATCTTTTGTCCTTCCCCAGGCTAGGCAAAGTGACTGTCCCACATTGTCCCACAACTCTTTCTATACATTTGTCCTTAAAAGACTGACTTGTGATATTATTTCTGCATTTCCAGGCTGTATAACAGTCCTGATATATAACAGGCATAAATTAATGTTTAGTGAATGGACAATTAAATGCATGCCAATCCACTGGGTTCCTGAATTACAAAGAAAAATAAAACGAGATGACTAACTTCAGAGCTAACGCTTCATTATATTTGGTTGTGGGTTTCTCTAACAGATTATATAATGATTTAGGTTCCTTGAATAAAGTTGCCTTTGAGTTATGATTTAAACAGCACTAAAGCTTCATTTGTACTTAAATTTGAAGGAGCTTGTTTATTTCCGAGTTGGATTTGAACTCCATTTGATACCGCATTACCAAATTCAAACGACCCAATCTGCCTTTCAATTAAGTGAAAGGATCAGTGACTTACAGGAACTGTCAATGTATTAAAAATGTCGCAAGCACTTTATTTATAGAGCAACATAAAAATGTAATTCAGGTACTTAAAAAAAAAATTGACACAGACTAAGCAGAGAAGATGAGCCAGAGGGGATTACCTCATGATCTAAAACTGCACTCTGCAGTAACGTGAACCTCAGCTTCAAATCCAGCCTGGGTCAAGACAACCTGTCGTTCTCCTGAGACTGAGCACTGCCTATCTGGTGGTTCACTGTGTGTGTCTTTCATATTGCTCGAGGACACCATGTACTTAAAAAACCTCATGGAATTTTCTCATAAATGATAATGCTATCCTTAATAAGCTTAGCCAAATTCAGAGAACTCCTTGATATATAACTGACAGCTCTGGATAATGCCCTCGGGTTGTTAACCATTCTACAAAAATCAAATTCAGTCAACACCGCAGAACTTGAATTTGCCAGAAAGTTACCTCATGCCACTTTTCCCCCTCACCCAGTGCCCCCTAATAAAGTGAGTATCTAATTACTATTAATTGATTTTTGCATGAGTGACAATCTGTTTCTTAAATCCAGTGAGAAACAAGTCTTTGACTCTTCAATCACATGGGGGAAGTGACCTGATTAAAAGCGTCCTGCTTCTATGCTTCTAACTTTTTTTTTACACAAATGACAATACAAACAGAATAGAAGGAGACATCTGCATAATTTGGGGATTTTATGATTGATAAGGCATTATCTTGTCAGCTGAGGGACCTTGCATGACAAGTATTTATGATAGAAGGAGGTTCCTGGCTATAAAGAAATAGAGTTTAGTCTGATAAAGGACTTTCAAGATTCTAAACACCATCCCCTTCAGGGCAAGAGGATTAGTGCTGCTATTTCAGAACACAGTCTTATTACAGTCTGAATCCAGTTAAGTGGGAAGAGAAAAGGCATTTGACTCTCATGATACCAACACATGCACAAGTGTGCAAACACACATTTAGAGAATGCAGGGTGAAGGGTTAGAGGGCTGAGGAGTCCAGACAGGGAGGGCCATCAGGTCTCAAGGGAAAAGAAGCAGAGAAATTTAAACAGTCGTGTGACTTACTCACAGTTGTCTACCAGCCAAGGACATGAAGGGGTAACAATAGCATCAAAGAAGCTTTCAGTCATTCAAGAGCAAAACTGTATTTAAAGTTAAGACAAACAACATGTGACCTTAGAGGAGTGACAGAGAATCTTAAAGGCAGACATATATCAATGGGCAAGTTGTATTTCAGGCCATGAGTCTTGGAATCAGTCTGACAGAGTTTTTCCTGAGGCTTTTCAAGGGAACAACAAAGCAAGAAACTCTTCGGAATATCACAACCATCTCAGACCAGAGATGTTCACATTCTTCCCTCAAGCGCTCCAACTGATTTCTGAATAGGAGAGATCTGAGTGTCCCTTGCCATGTCAAGAAGACTGAAGTGAGCTTGTAGAAATAGAACCTTTTACCCACATGGGCCCTTTATAGGTGGGCGGCACCTAAGGCAAATCACCTTCATCCAGCACCATAACACATGAAATCAAGCTAAGGTTCATCTTCAGAAAAAGTTTTTTAGAAAAAGCACAAGGGCAATGTGGAGTCCAGGGAGAGTAGTGGAAAGACTTGACTCGGAGATGGGTCAGAAAAGACTGGATATGAAGGTGCCTGCAGAATATATACATGATCACTGTGGGCATGAGTATCAGCCTGTAAACTTGCCTGTGAGCCCCAGGTGGTCTTTGTGGGTATGTTTCTAATTTCTTCAGTACCAGCCATCTCCTCTCTGCAAGGTTATTTTCCATCTTCCTTTCAAAATAATGGGCCTGAAAGTATTTGTCATATCCAAGAAATGGCTTGATCCTGTGTGTGGTAGTCAGAATAATGGTTCCCCAAAGATGTCCACATCCTTATCCCTGGAATCTGTTACTTTACATGACATCAGGATTTTGTAGGCATGATTAATTAAGGACTTTGAGATGGGGAAACTATCATGAATTACATTGGTGGGATCAATATAATCATGAGGTAAGTAAAGGATGGAAGAGGGTGGTAGAAGAGTCAGAGAGGAGATGTGACAACAGTAGTAGAGGTCAGAGTGATGTGTGGTCACAGGCCAATGCAAGCAGGCAGCCTCTAGAAGCTAGGAAAGGCAAGAAAACAGATTCTCCTCTACAGCCTCCAGAAGGGATGCAGCCCTATTGACCCATTTTAGACTTCTGACTTCCAGAAATGTAAGATGATACATTCATGCTCTTTTAAGTTACCAAGTTTGTGCCAAATTGTTACAGCAGCAATAGAAGACATCCATTGGATAAGTCTCTTCATAGATATTCTTCCATAGGAGTATCACATTTTGGCCATTCATCTTGCACACATTTGTCATTCATGCTCTCATTTGCCTTGTGATGAGCACTTGCTACATTCTACTCACTCTTCCAGGAGCTAGACAGACAAATATCTGGATCCTGTCTTTAGGAGCTTAGGATCAAATGGAAATAGATATAGTGGGAATAAGGATGGAAGTGTGCCCAATCTACATGGGACTCAAGGGTGAGGAAGGTCAATTCTACTTAGGAAAATGATGGGAAGATACTTTCCTAAATGAAAATTTGAAAGGTGCTTTGTTAGTTGTCAAATGGAGAAAAGATGAGAAGAAAGATCATTCCAGGCAGGGGAGTTTGATGAGTAAAACTCCAGATGCTGAAACAGCTGAGTGTGTTCTGGAGGGAATGTAGGGTGTAAGTATCTATGCTGATAGAAACAAAACTGGAGGCCTAAGTTTAGAATATAGGGTCTGAACTCTATCTTGTGAATGACAGAGAATACTAATAAGAGCAGCATTAAGTTTAGATCTATGTTTAAGAAATTGGTTAGGTAGAAAGCCAGAGTCAGAGAGACCAGTTATAAAGTTAAAAGGATACTGCAATGGTCCAAGCCAAAGGTAATGCAGGCCAATCTAAATTAGCAGCATAAACAATGGAGAGAAAGATATTGAATCAAGATGTATTATGGAGGTAGAATCAAGTGGATGATGATAGATTGGTATAGTGGGAAGAGAAAGGGAAGAGTTTAGGATAAAACTGAGTTTGAGAATTGGGTAGCTAGGGTGCTACTTTCTAAAAGAGGACCTGCATCAGCTTGGTGAAAACAGATAATGACAATCTTTAAATGAAAGTCTCCAACTTATATAATCGTTGAGCTTCTAGTTCATGAAATAATAAATATGCTGTATAGAGAGAAGCGACCACATTTTCTATCTTTAGGATTTCCCTTGCCTACCGTAATGCTGGGCACACGATACATTCTTGTTGAATTGAAAAGAATATTGTGCTCAGCAAGAAAGATACGTGTTTTGATTCCAATTCCGACGTGGAGCTTCGGGTTTAAAATTACCCCGAAGGTCAATTAACATACTTCTAGGCAAAGGCATATCTCTTAGAAATGGATTAAAGAACTATTGATGTTAGAATTTTTCTTCTGGCATGATGCATTATCTTCAATATTAAGAAAAAGAAACAATTCCCCTTGTACTCTCTTTCTTTAATTTTAGGCATAACTACTGAACAGGGTAGAATTTCAATATCTTTATTGAGAATCTAAGAAATAGAACACGTATTTTTGAGCACCTACTGTGTTCATGAAGTTCCCCTGATATAGAGAAAGTGGTATTTTTTACTCTATTAAAAACCGATTCAAATTTCTGCAAGGCTGATCAAATCCTCTGCTGTACAATTAATGACTAGAAGTTAAAAATACTGAATTAGGGCCACCATAGACAATTCAGTCACAGTGGTAGACATGACAGAGTGAAAGAAATTTTAATTCCCCCAGAGTTGAACCTACTCAAGCAAAATGGATTTTTCTTTTGATTTGAATCAAACATTATCCCAATTCACCAGTTAATACACTTTATTTTGGCTCTGTAGTCAACTATGGAGGAAAAAACATGCTAAGTTTTTCCCATTCTAATGTCAGATGGGAGTAAGACCTTCAGCAAACAGGCTTCTGTAACTGAATACCAAGAAAAATATGCTAGAAAGACCTCAACACCACAGCAACACACTCAGGGACCAAAACAGGTTTGAATCTTAATTATATGGTAACGTGCAGAACAAACCTGGTGTCATGGCATTTTGGGGAGAATAGCTGGTGAGAATTTTCTAGATGCTTTCACTGTGTTTCCTTCTCATAAAGCAGTAGCAAACAAAAGGTACGG
Source organism: Kogia breviceps (assembly GCF_026419965.1). Lineage (NCBI taxonomy): Eukaryota > Metazoa > Chordata > Mammalia > Artiodactyla > Physeteridae > Kogia > Kogia breviceps. The sequence continues at coordinate 87,722,166 of NC_081314.1, read as the reverse complement.
TTGTAGAAGTTCATTATTAACCCATGGTAACTGGCAAAGAAAATGGTGGTATTTTCTGGCAAAGAATGTGTCAGTAAATATCATTTCAGAGGTTTAATCTTGCAACCAGAGTTGGTAATTGTTTCACTACTCCTTGAGCATGAAGGACTCAGAGAGTAAATGATTTATTGTTTGGACAACATAGAACCAATTTTAATATTTTGAAAAAAACCTGAGAACTATTAATCCTGGCGTGTGTTAATCTTAAACCCAAGGAAATGAAGAAACATTGATCTAATTTCTGCCTTTCAAGAATGAAATTATATATTAACCACAGAGCACCCAGCAACATACACAACCAGCACCCCCAGAGATAGTTAGCCTAACATCAGAATTGTGTTTTTCTAGCTAAATACTGATCCCTTCTATGGCATTATACAATTTATTACAAATAGGATGCTTGATCCAGCAGCCAAGAAATCAAATCAGAATTCTCAGGAAGAACGTGGTAAAATAAAGGGGCAGGTAGAGGTAAAGGGGTCAGACGCAAAAAGGCAGAAGCCTATAGCAGTGCCTAAGAGCTACCTGGTATTCTTGTCAAATGCATATTCTGATTCAGTAGATCGGAAGTGGGGCTGAAGACTGCATTTCTAACAAGCTCATCAGAGATGTTGCTTATCCCAGGAACCCACTCAGAGTACAAAGGGTGGCACTTTTCTGTGTTTAACAAAACTCAAATCACCACAATAATACCTACCCTGCATATGTGCCCCCAATTTTTCCTTCATGTTCTCTTTTATGGGATTTCTTGAATACCATCTCATTTGTTTTGTTTGTTGTTTTAGTTCATTATGTTTGCCATATTACTTACAGACCTGTTTTTCAGACAAAGAATGAACTCACTGTCCTGAAATCATCCCTTCCTTTACCACCACTTAGATTATGAAGTTAGACTACGAAACAAGCATTGCATCTTTGTGCCACTGTCTCTTTTAAAAGACACCTGAATGATAACCTTGAGTGGGACTTCCTACCTGCCCTGAAAAAAGAGGAAAGGAAGAGCAAATGACAAAATTCTGCAAAACTCAAGCTAGTGAAAAATAAACAAGACTGTCAGTCTCCAAGGAAGAGAGTACTGTGATTATTAAAAATAATTTTAAAACTTTAGAAAAACATCCAGCATGTTTCAGTTTTCTCATGTGAAAGACTGGATGGGACCAGAGGTCTACTGTGGGCGGGGGATTCAAGTCTGTCTCTGCTGCTGTCTAAATATTTCTCCAGCTGAGGAAGAAACACTTCCTGTAGATCTTAGCCATGAAAGCCAGACTTTCGTGCCACCTAGGAAGATGGGAAAATTAAGAAGTCAGGTAAGGGTAAGGAAGAGAAGAGGCACTTCACCACCTGTTTCCTCCTTTAAGAGGTACTCCTCCTCTCAGAAGAAAAACATCCCAAGCCAGCTCTTTACTTCCCCTTTACATCATTTCTGCCAGAAAAAGAAAAAAACAAAAAAGTTAGGAGTTCAAAAACGTAAAGCAATTAAATAAATATCACACTTCACAGAAGGTGAGAGTAGTATAACACAATGGCATTAAGCTTATCCAGATCTGCAGTGCTGTTCTAAACATTTGACTTTGTTCAGAAAAATCTCATTTACTCTTGGATAAATACTGCCGTGGCTTACACGACTAGTCACATTTACAACATAGAGTGTAACATGCCTCCCAAAGGGAGGCAGTCTCCATTCACTTTGACAAAGGGCAGCACAGGCAGAAGTGGTTTTGCCACTGTCTGCTCCATGGTCAGGATCTGTAAAATGGGGAGAGTCCTAACAGTGAAAGCATCCATGGTTCTCATGGAGGAATAATGCTGATGCAGTTTGTGAACAACAAGTATTCTTACCATCATTATTACTATTACCACCTATCCACACACTTTTAGACTTATAAGGAGATATAAAACTTGTTCAGATAGGATAAAACTTTCCTTTTCTGTATTCAAATCAACCAGTTAAAAATACTTATTAAACATAGATGACTGATACTGAATCAGATACTCGAAGAGAAGCATAAGATAGAATGACCATCTTCGCATGGCCAACAATCTTTTTAGACAGAATAAACTAATATATATGAAGTGATTTATAAAGTCATTTCAGAATAGCCCTAGACAGTATATAGTTGAATATTAAATTACACACAGTCAGGCACAAGTACTAAAATAAATCGGAGAAGGGACAGATCAGTACACACTAAAATGGAAAGACAGTAAAATTTTGTGCAAAGGCCATACTATCAGGAATCAGAATACCTAGTAGTTCAATGTAATGTGGGGCCTGGGCTTGGTTTTGTCACCTGTGAAATGGGAATGACAGTAATACGTACCTCTTAGGGTTATTTCAAGAGTTAGAGGACATGTGAAGTGAAAAAAAATATCTGACTTTATAAAGCAAGACACATTTTTTGTTTTATTATTATTGATGATTAGCCCATCTTTTCTGAAATGAAGAGGATTTATGCCGTCCTTGAAAAAAGTATGAGCTAGAGAAGAGGGAGGACAGTTTTCTAGGAAAAGAGGAAGAAAAAGTAGAGGGGAAAATAAGCAATAGGCATATGAAAGACAAAGACCTGGGAAGGAGGGCAATAAAAACCACAGGCAGGTGCTCACTTCGGCAGCACATATACTAAAATTGGAATAATACAGAGAAGATTAGCATGGCCCCTGCCCAAGGATGACATGCAAATTCATGAAGCATTCCATATATTTTAAATTGGGAGATTGGGATTGACATATACACACTACTGTATATAAAATAGATAACTAATAAGGATCTACTGTATAGCACAAGGAACTCTACTCAGTACTCTGTAATGACCTATGTGGGAAAAGATTCTCAACAAGCGTGGATATACACGTGTAGGTATAAATGATTCAATTTGCTGTACAGCAGAAACTAACACAACACTGTAAATCAACTATACTCCAATACAAATTAATTTTTAAAACCTACAGGTAGTTGACTTCATTTTTAAAGAAAAGTAAATAAATAGGGTTCATAGAAGTGGAAGAATGCCAGGAATGGGCAAGAGTCAACAGCAGGCTCCTCAATCCTGCCCACCCCTCTGCTGTCTCCCTGCTTTCAGACCATCAGGCTCTTTCATCATACATCTCTGGTTCTCAGTCTTCTACAAGCTGACAAAACAAAACAAGGCAGGTGAAAAGAAAATGGAACAAAAAGAAAAACAAAAAGATTGCCCGACTCTCAGTACTTTGATACAAGGGACAACAGAGGAGGGGCACAGGGGAAGAAGAGATTAGAAAGCATATTAAATTCTCCCCTTGTCTCAGGGATGGTATTTCTGCACATTACTAGACCTGCTCCCAAGCCAGAGAATTTACTTTACCCCATGGCCACAAGTGATCTGGGCTGGATAATAAGAATATTAGGAGATGGCAATTCCGTAGATGTAAAAGGTACACATTCAAAAGAAGGAAGGAGAGAAAAGAGCAATGGAGAATAAAATAAAGGATTAGCAAGAGCCAGAGAAAGACAAAAGAAAGCACAAGGGCTTCCCTGGTGGCGCAGTGGTTGAGAATCTGCCTGCCAATGCAGGGGACGCGGGTTCGAGCCCTGGTCTGGGAAGATCCCACATGCCGCGGAGCAACTAGGCCCGTGAGCCACAACTACCGAGCCTGCGTGTCTGGAGCCTATGCTCTGCAACAAGAGAAGCCGCGATAGTGAGAGGCCCGTGCGCCGTGATGAAGAGTGGCCCCCGCTTGCCGCAACTAGAGACAGCCCTCACACAGAAACGAAGACCCAACACGGCCAAAAATAAATATAAATAAATACATTTTAAAAAAAGAAAGCACAAGAGAAAAATGGTTCATTTGTAGAACCAATACATTGGGTAAAATTCTAAAACATTGTCCCAGGTTTCAAACACTTCAAGGGGATTTGAAAAGAGGACAAGCCTACCAGGGATCTGAGTAGATTATACAATATGCAAAGCTGACTTGAAGAGGAAGAATAAGATTTACCACGTGTTCAGTTCCTACTATGTACCGGGAATTCCGCTGGGGCTTTACATTTCTTAAATCCATGAATGTTTGTTGTCATCTATAGGATGTGGGCTGCTCGGAAAGCTTGAATTCCCTGAAGTTACCTTCCCTTCCTCCAGAACAATCCTCACTTCCGCTACAGCTTGAAATTGCAATTGAAAATTAGTCTTTGATTTCTTCTGTTACAATACAGGCATGTAAAGTACAAGGCCACAAATTTCAAAAATAATTTAGCCCAGGTTAGCCATCTCAGGTAACTGAAAGGAGGTAAGATTAGTGATGAATAGAAGAGGGCAGAGCAAAAAGATTCTAGGAAAGAGACAGCATTCTCATAATTCAGGATCCAGGCTTCTGAAAGAGGAGATCTATAACTGCAGGTACCTGTTTCCTGTTTCCTATTCCATCAGCTTACCTGGAGCAGGTGCCAATGACAGGTGTGTATGGGAGGATTTTATTTTAATTTTATACACACACACACACACACACACACACACACATATCTGAGGAAAGAGTAGAACTCTACTTTTGTGAGAATTAAGAATATTTCTAGTATTCTGAAAGAGTGAGGCAGCCATATATCTCAAAGTAAAACTAATTTAAACACACACATCCCCTGAGAACCTGGCTTTGTTCAGCTACAAGGCTGTTACAGTTCATGGAGTCAATCCTTATCTCATTTCACAGGTGAGAAAACCAAGGCCCAGCAAGATCACATGACTTGCCCAACCCATGCCATGCAGCCAGTCAGCAGCAGGCCTGAAATTGATGTCTGATGACATTCACCTAGTATCTTCTACATTATCCCATGATGTTATCTTAGGGAGGTGTCACCACATCAAATAATTCTATGTAATACTAAAGTATACCTTGGATTGAAATGAAACAAAGTTCAGGCAAACACAGACCTGTATCACAGCTGCTAATGGGGTATGAGGAATCTCGCTTATGATGCAGTGGAAAAATAGGGGCAAAAGATGCCTAATCTAAACTTATACTTAGGGCTTCCCTGGTGGCACAGTGGTTGAGAGTCCGCCTGCCAATGCAGGGGATGCGGGTTCATGCCCTGGTCCGGGAAGATCCCACATGCCGCTGAGCAGCTGGGCCCGTGAGCCATGGCCACTGAGCCTGCGTGTCCAGAGCCTGTGCCTCGAAACGGGAGAGGCCACATCAGTGAGAGGCCCGCGTAGCACGAAAAAAAAAAAAAATTATACTTAAACTGTGTGTGTTTTATACCAATTATATATTATTCTTATTAGTTGGTTGCATATTGTGAGAATTAAATGAAATAACATATAGAAGAGGCCCAGCAAAGTGTTGATTCTCTTTTCTTCCCCCAATTATCAATAAATGATTCTTTTGGGGAAAAATAAATAAGTGATTCACTTGTTAGTTTTCCTGAATGCCTTCAAGATCTCCTCCCCTCAGCCTAATTCTGTTTAAACTCTTTTCTTTTTTCAGAGATGAAGATCAAAAGAAGATTTAAGAATTGTTTGCTTGATTAATCACCTACCCCCAACCTCACTTCTAGTGTATAGGAAATTAGAGGCAGGAGAAGCTTACTTTGCCTTATACCTGTTATGTGAAGAAACAATGACAAAGCAAATATCTGTGATATTTTCCCAGGAGCCAGAGAAAAATTCTGAAATACAAGTAATGTTGGGCCTGCTTCTGTATTTTATAAGGATGAGATTGCATATGTTGTCATGAGGAAGTGTGTAGTTGGGGTGCTTGTGCACTTACCCTTTTGTTTAATATCATCTATCTTATTCAGGCTGGGCACGAAGGAAAAAAATATTTTGGATTGTGGCTGGTTATGTGCAAAGTCCCATCCCTGGCAATGTATATGCTTTTCTGTTTTCTACACTGAAACTTGGGAGCTAAGATTCTCCTGATCTTAGGGCTTGGTTTTGTAAAAGAATAGGGGAGAGAATGTAAAATGAAAATTATTGAGTATGCCCTCTATGCCAAGAACCACTGCAGATATGTATTTAATCCTTATACCCATCTTGCCCTCTGGAAAGTAAGGAAGAACTTTTTTTTTTTTTTCTGACTCTCTACTAGCATTAAGAAGAATGTCTGGCACATAGTAGGGGTTTAATATGTATTTGTTCAATGAATAATAAATTAACAGTCCACCAAGCTGAGTAGCATTATCTTCATCATACTGATAAAGTGGCTGAGATTCAGAAAGACTAAATTTCCTGGTCATGGCCTTAAACACTAGGCAGATCCAGAATATAAATCAGAACTGTCTGTCTTTCACTACCAGGGCTCCTTTCTCTCTACTATGTTACCTTGGTAAGAAAAGCAATGGATTAAACACAGATCATAAAGTCTCACAGACTAACAGGTAGGTGAAACATTTTATAAAAATGAAAACTACGTTGATTTAATTCACCCTAGTACATGATATGAACATCTTCCCTGCCCACCAACCAACTTAAGTCTTACTGAAACAGGTACATCATGTAGCCTGTAGATATAAGAGATCAATGCCAACTGAATGTACTGAGAGAATTTCTAATGATCAAGGGCACCACTATCTCTTAGCCAATGATCCTGTGTTCCAGATACTGCAAAAGATGAGTAGTATGACTATGGGCTGGTCATTCAGCATTTCTAATTCTCAGTTTCTTCATCTGTAAATGTTGGGGTGTGGGAGAAGGTACATCATGTTAGTAGGCATCATTCCAGCTTTAATATGCCATGATTCCTTCCTTCTCAACCACAGTCAGACAGCTCACAACTGAAGAATTGAGAAAATAAGACTTTTGCCTTGTTTTCTCTCTCCTCGAGGAATCCCACTCCATTTTTATAATTGTCACATATCTGTCTGTAGCATCTACTCTAGGACATTGTGAGTTGGGGGAAAAAAAAAAAGTAGAATATGTTTATCCTTGCCAAAACACATGAACACTTGAAACTGCTTTCAGTGATGCTCACCTGTCCAGTATGTGTGTGTATATATATATATATATATATATATATATATATATATATATATATATATCTTTCTACATCTTTACCCCTTCTTTATTTTATTTTTAAAATTTATTTTTAATTGAAGTATAGTTGATTTACAACATTGTGTTAGTTTCAGGTGTAGAGCAAAGTGATACAGATATATATATATATATATATATATATATATATATATATATGAATATATATGTTCTTTTTCAGAGTTTTTTCCCTTATAGTTTATTATTAAATATTCAGTATAGTTTTCTGTGTTATACATTAGGTCCTTGTTGGTTATTTATTTTATATATAGTAGTGTGTATATGTTAATCCCAAACTCCTACTTTATCCCTCCCACCCTTCCCCTTTAGTAACCATAAGTTTGGGTCCATTTCTGTTTTGTATATAAATTCATTTGTATCATCTTTCTTTTAGATTCCACTGATAAGAGATATCATATTTTCATTCTTAAAATTATTATTTTGATCAGGTAGATTTTATAGTTTTACTCCTTATTTATCATTTCCACCTTATGGTCCAAAAATACAAGTTTGTTACAGATCCAAGTTTGTTATGGATAAAAACATGACAAATTTGAACAGTAATTACTGCCACTGAACAGGTTTAGTCAGAAATTAGAACATAACGTTGATTTTCAATGACTTAGAATTATGGGTTTTGACTATGGTCTATCACGGAGAGGCAGAAAATGCCAGGGAGTGAAGTGGGCAGGAAAGAGTAGAACAACGTAGTGATGAATAACAACTAGCATGGACTCCATGTTGAGGGGAGTAACAGGGACTAGTAGAGACTGTGGCTGAATGAAGATCACAGATCCTGACTAAAGGAGACAGCCCCTACTGAGTTTAGCCAAATTGTGCCATGTAGAATTGTTGGTCTAGTGTATCTAAATCTTATAATGTTCATTTAAAAAGCCAGAAATCTGAATTGTTATATGAAATGTGCCCATTTTCAATACTGACTCAATTATTAAAAATAAACAAAAACTATGGGCCAAATAAAATATATATTTGTGGGCTGAGTTTGGCTAGGGGATTACTAGTTTGACAACTCTCATTTAGAAAGATCAGTCTCTGAGAATTAGTGTTTCCTTCTTGCACAAGCAGAGTGTGTAGCTGTGTGTATATGTTTGTGTGTATCTGACTTAGCAACTAACTGCTAGACACTAAAAAAAAAAAAAAAAAAAAAAAAGGAGCATATTGATGAAATAATCTGTGACCTCATGGGAAACACAAATGGAGTTCCCATGACACCCTAGATTGTTCTGTTAGACTAAAGCTATCAAAATCTACCCTGGGCTGTCTCTCTGGAAACACATTAAAGACTTGGAGAAATATCCTGCTAGGGGTTGGAAGATGGTTAAGATTGACTCCTGTGGGTAGAGGATGAAGTGTTCTAAATGTGGGTGGAGATATGTTTGACAGCAAGAAACAAGAATGGCCCCTCCTAAAGGTGGAGAAATCAAAGAATAAGAGAGTGATGTTATAAGCCAGTCTGCACACACAGATAAATCCCCAAGCCGACTCTAACTTCTTGAGCATGTTTCTCTTAAACAATGGACACTCTATTTGGTACACAAGTTGATTTTTTCTACATGTTGTTAATTTTAAGATAGTTTCCCAATGTTTCAGTGATATGCTATACATGCTCATATAATTTGTTAGAATACTATTGTAGGTAGGAAGTAATTGACAGGGCATAACAAAAGAATACCCACCCTGCCTTCTCCTCCACCCCTGTGGAGGCCACTTTGAGGGTCTCAGCTTTATACAAAGGGCTCTGCTCCCCATGACCTCTCTGACACAGCAACAACACATGTGCAGTGGGCCATGGCACAGCAAAATATGAAAGAAAAGAGAAAATGCCACCAGAATAGTGGAGCTAAAGAAGTGGGAGAGAAAGTGGCACAAACCCCTCTTTATCCCAAATACATTATGGAAAAGTGATCAGAAAAGTGATGGTAACCATGTACTTGGTTAACAACCACACAGTGAGATAACAGGGCCCCAGCTGGGCTTGGAATAATTTTCTGTCCCTTATTTCTCTACTAAAATTTTTTTAAATTCCCAGTACAATATCTCTTAAGAAAGAAGATACTCAGTGTAAGTACTACTTTTCATGCAGTGCAAGCTATTTCCCCATTCTCTACTCTGAAACTTACTAGCAACACTGATGTGTTTACAGAATTGAATCCTTTTTCATTTTTTAGACTAACATATTTTAGTAATGAAGCTTGAGTGAAGATGAAAGAAATGTAAGGAGATGTGATTACCTTTACCACACAATGGAAAATAATAATAAGGTATTCTACTTTTCTGTACTGAACTTCCCTTACTATTATCCCATGCAATAATCCCCTTGGATATTCCCAGCTACCCTGGGAGTTAAAGAGACCATGGATAATTACTCCATTTACAGACTCAAAGGTATTACCCAATGTCACATTGCTGGGTGAACTGAACCTAAACCTTGATTCCTATGAATCCAATTATAGAGCTTTGTTAACTGTGCCTGTAAATCTTGACCTTACATTCTAATCTTCCAAACTCTCATTTTAAGATAAAGGTACCAAAGAGAAGATACAAAATTAATAATTAAACACTGCACTCTAACTAGACCTGTATTTAAGAATCACCACTGGTGTAAATGTAAATTGGTAGTATGCAGGCCAATACAACTTTAGAAATGTTCTCAGGGTTCTAAGTAGTAAGATCACGTATACTTATTTTCTCTGGCAGCTTTAATGCTAGACAATGTACATGCTCCAAGGTAACCACCTCTCTCTTCCTCCTCCATACAGCACAAAGTAACAGATGGGCACTGCAACTAAAAACGTCAGCAATTTATTGACCAAGCTTCTGCTAGATTTCATAATAGCAATTTGTGAATTATGATTTCTCCTTTCAGGGATAAGGGGACATAACCATTATTCAGGAAAACCTGTGGTTTTTTTTTTTTATTCTCCCAATTCAATTGTTATTCCATTTTTAAGATGCTTATATTTTTTTCTCATTTTATAATACAGTCCTGTACAAGAAGTATTTCCTTTCTGACTCATAATACAGTTCTTAGACTATTAGACCAGACTACCTGCTACAGAGTAACATGCATCTCATTAAAAATAGCTGCCATTATTAATGATCAAGCACAGTTCAATGAGTACAGTAAAACTTTAAACGTAAGCATAAAGCAAAATGCTAAAGATAAATTAGGGCTGCAAGGAAACTCAGCTTCAGTAAATCATGTGGCTGAAATATCTATATTCAGCTTCAGTCTAATACACTAGAAAATATTAACTATGGGCATTCCACATAACAAATTTTTATACTTTAATCTCTCATTCATCCTATAAGTAAACCTAAACCTAAATCTTGAAAGAGAAGCTAAAAATCTTTCATGGACATCCTATATAAATATATATGTACACCTCTACCCACCACCAGTCCCTCCCATCAGGAAACTTGCACAAGCCTCTTAGATAGCCTCATCCACCACAGGGCAGACAGCAGAAGCAAGATGAAATACAATCCTGCAGCCTGTGGAACAAAAACCACATTCACAGAAAGACAGACAAGATGAGAAGGCAGAGGGCTATGTACCAGATGAAGGAACAAGATAAAACCCCAGAAAAACAACTAAACGAAATGGAGATAGGAAATCTTCCAGAAAAAGAATTCAGAATAATGCTAGTGAAGATGATCCAGGACCTTGGAAAAAGAATGGAGGCAAAGATCGAGAAGATGCAAGAAATGTTTAAAAAAGATCTAGAAGAATTAAAGAACAAACAAACAGAGATGAACAATACTATAACTGAAATAAAAAAATACACTAGAAGGAATCAATAGCAGAATAACTGAGGCAGAAGAACAGATAAGGGACCTGGAAGACAGAATGGTGGAATTCACTGCTGCGGAACAGAATAAAGAAAAACGAATGAAAAGAAATGAGAACAGCCTAAGAGACCTCTGGGACAACATTAAATGCAACAATATTCACATTATAGGGGTCCCAGAAGGAGAAGAGAGAGGGAAAGGACCTGAGAAAATATGTGAAGAGATTATATTCGAAAACTTCCCTAACATGGGAAAGGAAATACCCACCCAAGTCCAGGAAGCACAGCGAGTCCCATACAGGATAAACCCAAGGAGAAAAACACCAAGACACATAGTAAACAAATTGGTAAAAATTAAAGAAAAATTATTGAAAGCAGCAAGGGAAAAATGACAAATAACATACAAGGGAACTCCCATAAGGTTAGCAGCTGATTTCTCAGCAGAAACTCTACAAGCTAGAAGGGAGTGGCATGATATACTTAAAGTAATGAAAGGTAAGAACCTACAACTAAGATTACTCTACCCAGCAAGGATCTCACTCAGATTCCATGGAGAAATCAAAAGCTTTACAGACAAGCAAAAGCTAAGAGAATTCAGTACCACCAAACCAGCTTTAAAACAAATGCTAAAGGAACTTCTCTAGGCAGGAAACACAAGAGAAGGAAAAGACCTACAATAACAAATCCAAAACAATTAAGAAAATGGTCATAGGAACATACATATTGATAGTTACCTTAAATGTGAATGGATCAAATGCTCCAGCCAAAAGACACAGGCTTGCTAAATGAATACAAAAACAAGACCCATATATATGCTGTCTACAAGAGATCCACTTCAGATCCAGGGACACATACAGGCTGAAAATGAGGGGATGGAAAAAGATATTCCGTGCAAATGGAAATCAAAATAAAGCTGGAGTAGCAATACTCATATCAGATAAAATAGACATTAAAATAAAGAATGTTACTAGACAAGGAAGGAAACTACGTAATGATCAAGGGATCAATCCAAGAAGAAGATATAACAATTATAAATATATATGCACCCAACATAGGAGCACCTCAATACATAAGGCAACTGCTAATAACTCTAAAAGAGGAAATCGAAAGTAACACAAAAATACTGTGCGACTTTAACACCTCACTTACACCAATGGACAGATCATCCAAACAGAAAATTAATAAGGAAACACAAGCTTTAAATGACAAAATAGAGCAGATAGATTTAATTGATATTTATAAGACATTCCATCCAAAAACATCAGATTACACTTTCTTCTCAAGTGCACACAGAACATTCGGTAGGATAGATCAGATCTTGGGTCACAAATCAAGCCTCAGTAAATTTAAGAAAATTGAAATCATATCAAGCATCTTTTCTGACCACAACACTCTGAGATTAGAAATCAATTACAGGGAAAAAATGTAAAAATCACAAACACATGGAGGCTAAACAATACGTTATTAAATAACTAAGAGATCACTGAAGAAATCAGAGGAAATAAAAAAATACCTAGAGATATATACATGAAAACATGGTGATCCAAAACCTATGGGATGCAGCAAAAGCAGTTCTAAGAGGGAAGTTTATAGCTATACAAACTTACCTCAAGAAACAAAAAAAATCTCAAATAAACAATGTAACGTTACACCTAAAGAACTAGAGAAAGAAGAATGAAGAAAGCCCAAAGTTAGCAGAAGGAAAGAAATCAAAAAGATCAGAGAATAAATAAATGAAATAGAAACAAAGAAAATAATAGCAAAAATCAATAAAACTAAAAGGTGGTTCTTTGAGAAGATAAACAAAATTCATAAAGCATTAGCCAGACTCATCAAGAAAAAGAGGGAGAGGACTCAAATCAATAAAATTAGAAATGAAAAAGGTGAAGTTACAACAGACACAGCAGAAATACAAAGCATCCTAAGAGACAACTACATGCAACTCTATGCCAATAAAATGGGTAACCTGGAAGAAATGGACAAATTCTTAGACAGGTATAACCTTACAAGACTGAACCAGGAAGAAAGAGAAAATATGAACAGACCAATCACAAGTAATGAAAGTGAAACTGTGATTAAAAATCTTCCAACAAACAAAAGTCCAGGACCAGATGGCTTCACAGGTGAATTCTATCAAACATTTACAGAAGAGCTAACACCCATCCTTCTCAAACTCTTCCAAAAAATTGCAGAGGAAGGAAAACTCCCAAACTCATTCTATGAGGCCACCATCACCCTGATAATACAACCAGACAAAGATACTACAAAAAAAATAAAATTACAGACCAATATCACTGATGAATATAGATGCAAAAATCCTCAACAAAATACTAGCACACAGTATCCAACAACACATTAAAAGGATCATACACCATGATCAAGTGTGATTTATCCCAGAGATGCAAGGATGCTTCAATATAAGCAAATCAATCAATGTGATACACCATATTAACAAACTGAAGAAAAAAAACCATATGAGCATCTCAATAGATGCAGAAAAAGCTTTTCACAGAATTCAACACCCATTTATGATAAAAACTCTCCAGAAAGTGGGCATAGAGGGAACCTACCTCAACATAATAAAGGTCATGTACAACAAATCCACAGCAACATCATTCTCAATGGTGAGAAACTGAAAGCATTTCCTCTAAGATCAGGAACAAGACAAGGATGTTCAGTTTCACTACTATTATTCTACATAGTTTTGGAAGTCCTAGCCACAGAAATCAGAGAAGAAAAAGAAATAAAAGGAATACAAATTGGAAAGGAAGAAGTAAAACTGTCACTGTTTGCAGATGACATGTTACTGTACATAGAGAATCCTAAAGATGCTACCAGAAAACTACTAGAGTTGATCAATGAATTTGGCCAAGGAGCAGGATACAAAATTAATGCACAGAAATCACTTGCATTCCTATACAGTAATGATGAAAAATATGAAAGAAAAATTAAGGAAACACTCCCATTTACCTTTGCAATACAAAGAATAAAATACCTAGGAATAAACCTACCTAAAGAGGAGACAAAAGATCTATATGCAGAAAACTATAAGACACTGATGAAAGAAATGAAAGATGATACCAACAGATGGAGAGATATACCATGTTCTTGGATTGGAAGAATCAATACTGTGAAAATGACTATACTACCCAAAGCAAAGTACAGATTCAATGCAATCCCTATCAAATGACCAATGGCATTTTTTATAGAACTAGAACAAAAAATCTTAAAATTTGTATGGAGACACAAAAGACCCCGAATAGCCAAAACAGTCTTGAGGGAAAAAAACGGAGCTGGAGGAATCAGACTCCCTGACTTCAGATTATACTACAAAGCTACAGTAATCAAAACAATATGGTACTAGTACAAAAACAGAAATATAGATCAATGGAACAGGAAAGAAAGCCCAGAGATAAAACCACACACCTATGGTCAACTAATCTATGACAAAGGAGGCAAGGATACACAATGGAGAAAAGAGTCTCTTCAATAAGTGGTGCTGGGAAAACTGGACAGCTACATGTAAAAGAATGAAATTAGAACACTCCCTAACACCACACACAAAAATAAACTCAAAATGGATTAGAGACCTAAATGTAAGACAGGACACTATAAAACTCTTAGTGGAAAACATAGGAAGAACACTCTTTGACATAAATCACAGCAAGATCTTTTTTAATCCACCTCCTAGAGTAATGGAAATAAAAACAAAAATAAACAAATGGGACCTAATGAAACTTAAAAGCTTTTGCACAGCAAAGGAAACCATAAACAAGACCAAAAGACAACCCTCAGAATGGGAGAAAATATTTGCAAATGAATAATCAAAGGATTAATCTCCAAAATATATAAACAGCACAATATTAAAAAAAAAAACCAACCCAATCCAAAAATGGGCAGAAGACCTAAATAGACATTTCTCCAAAGAAGACATACAGATTGCCAAGAAGCACATGAAAAGCTGCTCAATATCACTAATTATTAGAGAAATGCAAATCAAAACTACAATGAGGGCTTCCCTGGTGGCACAGTGGTTGAGAGTCCACCTGCCGATGCAGGGGACACGGGTTTGTGCCCTGGTCCGGGAAGATCCCACATGCTGTGGAGCAGCTAGGCCTGTGAGCCATGGTTGCTGAGCCTGTGCGTCAGGAGCCTGTGCTCCACAACGGGAGAGGCCACAACAGTGAGAGGCCCGCATACCGCAAAAAAAAAAAAACAAACTACAATGAAGTATCATCTCACACCAGTTAGAATGGGCATTATCAGAAAATCTACAAACAACAAATGCTGGAGAGGGTGTGGAGAAAAGGGAACCCTCTTGAACTGTTGTTGGGAATGTAAATCGATACAGCCACTATGGAGAACAGTATGGAGGTTTCTTAAAGAACTAAAAATAGAATTACCATATGACCCAGCAATCCCACTACTGGGCATATACCCAGAGAAAACCATAATTCAAAAAGACACATGCACCCCAATGTTCTTCGCAGCACTATTTACAATAGCCAGGTCATGAAAGCAACCTAAATGTCCACTGACAGATGAATGGATAAAGAAGATGTGGTACATATACACAATGGAATATTACTCAGCCATAAAAAGGAACGAAATTGGGTCATTTGTAGAGACATGGATGCATCTAGAGACTGTCATACAGACTGAAGTAAGTCAGAAAGATAAAAACAAATACCGTATATTAACCCATATATGTGGATCCTAGACAATTGTACAGATGAACTGGTTTGTAGAGCAGAAATTGAGACACAGAAGTAGAGAAAAAAATGTATGGACACCAATCGGGGAAAGCAGCGTGGGGTGGGGGTGGTGTGATGAATTGGGAGATTGGGATTGACATGTATACACTGATGTTTATAAAATGGATGACTAATATGAAAAAAAAATAAATTAATTATATATATATATATACATTTACAGAATTTATTATTTTATGGATTGGATATTATCTGTATTAGCATGGTACAAGGAATACGCTAAATGTTTTAAATTACTTGATCCAAATTTCCCTTCTGCTTTCATATTTGAGTAAAACACTTCTCAAGATAATATTGTTCACAGTTTGGCATTGTTTCCCCTAATGTGAGAATGTGTCTAATTTGTGGCATTATGCTACTGTGCTTTCTTACCTTATTAAATGATGCCATTTTCTGCCTTTCACACCCAAATAGCATCTGCTAGCCACAAAACCAGAAACACATCTTTTAATTAAATGCTTATTTTATTTTCCCTAGGGACAACAAATTGTAGAATTACTTTCTAAAGATTTACTGTTTCCTTTCCCTTTATCTCAGGCCCTAATATACATTCAAAATGTCCTCTGAAGTAACAACCGTCCCATCTGGCTGAGAAGTGATGGACACGGCTCCTTAATTACGCTGTACACTCCGTTCTTGGCACCTCCATACCCGAACGATATCAACAAATTGGATGAAATTCAGAGAACAGCAAGAAAAATGATTAAAGAGATAGAGGCATTGACTTATGAGGAATGATGAAAGGATGAAATCTTTATAGCTTGGCAAAGCAACAACTGAGGTGGCGTATGATAACTCTCTACGAGCATTTGAAGAATGTAAACACTGAGAGAAGAGAGGGAACTTTTTCCTTTTCTTTTTTTTAAAACTTCTTTATTGGAGTATAATTGCTTTACAATGGTGTGTTACTTTTTAGAATAGTCTAGGGAATAAGCCAAGCAGGAGGACAGAGTGAATAAATGAGAGAGAGAGATGCTAAGAGGGGATGTTTGCTCATCAATTGCAGTTTCTGATAAATTACAAAGTGAAATCTAAAGAAATCTCAGGTTTGTAGGTTACCATCAGGGTTGACCTACATTGAGAAAACGCAAGGGAGAGAATAAGTAGTATTTGTTTGTACATGTACATACAATAGGTGTGCTGTCATTTTCAGTTTACCAAGTGCTGTCACATGCATCACCTCATCCAAATGTCACAATGACCTTATGCCATTATTAATTCATCTTAAATAAGGACATGATGAAGTTTATTAATGCATACTATTGAGGCAAACAAGAAAAACACAAGTAAAACATCTCTAACCCTGAGTTTGCATTCTGTTCACTCTCACGACACTCTATATTCCAGAATTCCAATACAGTTTAGAGTATACTCATACACAGTTCAGATGAAGAATTTAAGGTGATGTTTTAGGCAATGGTCTGTCTTCATTCTACTTGTTTTCTTGCTGTTCTCTCTTGGAGTACATTAGATATGACGTGCTCCCAGGGGGAATTTTTGCGGTGAGTAATCTCTTAATGCTATAGATGACCCAGTGTGAAAATGATCCCTGCTTCAGGTGTCTGGCTACCCCTTTCCCTTGGGTGATGGATTTCACTGTGGCTTCAGACCTTAACTCAGTTAACCGAACCCCTCAGATCATTCATTAACGCAGTGTTGAGATGCACTTAATATGATATCCCACCCTTTGCAAGGATATTTATTGCATAAACAGAATCAAATTCTTAACAAGATGGAGCTCAAATGTGCTAAGAGATGTCATTTATGTTTTGTTGCCAGGTTTCAGCTTCCTGAATCCTTTCAACCACCTACCACATGCTACGTCTGTAATGGAGACCTCCATGGAGAATAAACCAGGTGTGAACACTACTGTTTCTAACTAGAGGTTGGTTCTAAATCTACTGAAGTTTTCTGACACTGATGAATTCGAATATGTATGAGCTATGAAGACACCCTTTGCACAGAGTCTGGACAATATTCTCCTTTTCATACTTCCTTTCTCTTCGTCTACGAAGTGATTTCCTATTAGCCTTTTCTTAATTCTTGCTGGAAACAAAAAAGGACACATTTCTTATCCATTAGGAAACCCAAGGTACCCAAACCATAACAGCCATGTGGAAGAAGTGAAAGAATCAGTCCAAAAGTACAGAATGTAATGAGAACCAAAGATCTCCCCACCACATCAGGAGAGTCTTCCTTGTAGAATTAAGAGCTTTTAGAAATTTTGCTTTGTCCTGGAATTTGTGGACCTTCACACAAAATGTGCATCCTTCACCTAGACCATATAAAATCCTGTTCTTAGAGAAAGTAAAGAAATGGGGAAGGTTGGCCTTTACTCTAAAAATCATGGAATTTATCCCAAATATAAGGAAGTGGTTAGCAGGTAATGTTTTTTGCATGGCAGCCCCTTTTGAAATGCTATCATTAAAATAGTGAAATCTACTTTAGAGCCAGCTCCACCTGTTAGATCTTAGATGGCTGCAAGTTTTTGGAGCATATATGTTCTATAGTAGTATGTCTCAAATTTTAATGTGTTTATGAATCACTGGGGGATCTTGTTAAAGTACAGGTCTTGATATCATAAGTCTGGGCTAGGGCCTGGGATTCTGAATTTCTAATAAGTTCCCAGATGATGTTGATGCTGCTGGTCCATGTACTACATTTGGAATAGCAAGACTCCATAGGGCATTTCCATTCTGACTGTACCACACAGCAGTGAAAAATGGCTACAAACTGGCCATATACATGGGAAAATTTACTTTTGATTTACATTCTCCATTTCATATGGCATTAACAGAACACATTCAGGTAAAAAAGCAGGCACAGATATTTATAGTTTTATTTACAGACAGTTGTTAAAATATTTTCCTCTTTGAATTCATGCTCAGTTTTTATAAATGTGTTTCTAAATCCATGCCCTTATGAAAATACTATTTTAGAAAAGGGCTCTGCAGAAGAATAGCCAGAAGGGTCAACTTGTCCCTACTGGCAAATATAGACCATTGGTACTTTTACCAAACAGGGTTAATATGGGGTTGCTATATTTGTTTCTGATGAAAGCATTAATTTCTAAACTATAAAGTGACAACGTTTAGCATTTCCTCCTTTTGCCATATAGAAAGCACCTCAAAGGAAAAAAAAAAAGAAAGAAAGAAAAGAAAAGAAACAGAAAGGGGCTCTGGCCTGTCTTGACCTCTGAGAGATACCTTTTGCAAGGAATTTTTAAGCTTCAGCCCAAAAAGTGGTCTTCTGAACTTCTTCCTGGATGGTAAAATGCAAACCAGGATGATGAACCTCTCAGTGGCTGTTTTGGGGGGTGGAGGAGGGGCCATCCAGACCCAGTGAATCACCAAAGAAACCCGAGGGCTATCTCTCTGTGAAGCTGAACTTCAAAAAACAAGCCAGGAGATACAAAGGGAAAAGTGTGACTGTTCTGACAGCAAAAACAAGCAAATATCTCCAGAGGGGATTAGTCCCTCTGCTGCAAAGTAACCAAAACAAAGAGAGCTAGCCACCTTCATCGGGAACAACTCCTGTCCAACAAACAAGAATGAACTCAGCAAACAGCACCCATGTGCCCGACTCAACAGCCAGGATCACTAATACCCAGTAACACACTTTCACTATCAAGATTTAACTTCTCAAATCCAATTCCCTTTTATGGAATCATAGGAATGTTAGAGATCATCCAACTCCACCTCCCACTGAAAGCCAGTTTGCCCTTCACGCCCAACCTACTGGCCTGTCTTCCAGGTTCCATTCTAGCAGGAGTGTTCCTGGTTTCACAAAACAACTTTAATTGCTGGAAAGCAGTTCCTTAATTTGGAACCAACTTTTAAGTTTAATTTATGGAGAAAGTTTTGGCCTTTGGAGAGCAAGTCCAATTTCACTTCCATGCGGGAACTCTTCAAATAAAAGGATGGCTATCATATCTCCAAGGCATAGCCCTTTCCCCAGTTTAATCATCTCATATGATGGAATACAGATATTTTTTTTAACCGTCCGATTACCATCTTGTTTTCACGGCTCTTTTAAAATATATTAGCCAAACAGAAGACTCCAGATTTAATCTATTCAGTGCAGAGTAAGTCTGGATTTTTATCTCCCACATTCTCTAGACTATATTTCTATTAGCTCATTGTAAGATCAGTCTAGTCTTTATCAGAAGTTGTGCAAACAATTGATGTCTGTTTTTACATAAACTAATATTAAGTTACATTTCCCTAAACCTGTCTCATGCAATGGAAGTATTAATTTAAGTGTGGGACTTCACATTTATTCCCATTGATTTTCAGCTTGTTCACTTTAGCTCACCGTTTAAGCTGACAGTCTTTTGAAGTTTTATTTTGTTATTCAGGGTACTGGATGGCCCTCACAAATTTGACTTTCGAAAAAATCTGATATGCAGGCCCTCTATTTTGTTATCCAAATCACTGCTGAAATTACCAAATAGAAAGAGGCCCAAAGCAGAAATAAATGCAGCTTGATAGAGACTTTCAGTATATTTCATCAGCCAAATACTGATTTGCTTAAATGCTCCATCATCTGTTATTTTCTCTCTTCCATTTACTGGCCTTAAGCAAGGCTCTTGTGGTTAGGAGAGCAAACCAGACCTGAAAGAATCCTCACTTTGACTCTGGTTTCTCACCCTTCCAATTTCCTCTGCCTAGAGATAATACCCAAGACTCAAGATAATACTCCAATAAGACAAGACTCAAGCCTAAATTAGATGTGCTCTAAACCCCTTAAATCTTGGACTACACTCTACTACATCTTAGAACATAGAGGATTTCACTGGACACTCCAGGAGGTCATATTAGAGAGTTAAGTGATTCACACTTTGGGAATTTAAACAGATTTGAGACCAGCTATTGCAGTAAGAAACATTCCTCATGGAAGGACTTCAAGGTGTGTTCCTACTAAACATAACATAAAATACAATTTAGAGAGTTGATAACTTTACTTTAAGGGACAATGTGGCATCACAGTAAGTCAGCAGTTTAGGCTTTCAATCTGCCCACAGAGTTAGATTTTGTTGAAGGCGAAATGCTCAGCATGGTAACTAATCAGCACACTCTCTCCAAACATCCCCTGCCTTTATTTTCGGTTGCTTGTTACTTCAATTCACATCAATTTATCCTCCCTCACAACTCAACCCACAACTTTCTCATTGCCTGACCTGAGGCATGGATAGCAATTTTCAGTGTAATCAGCCAGAGGATGTAATCAGTGCAATTAACAGATGGATTGGGAATACTACATGAAACCTAAATTAAAATCCCACTAAAATCACTGTACTGTATCTGTAAATACCCACACTAAATAAATATTTCTTGGATAAGTTCCTGGCAGTGGGATGATAATTTTAATGGAAAACTTTTAATGAGTTTAGCCCCAATCTGCATCCTTAATTCACTGATTTGGTATACTTTATTGAGCACCTATGGTATGCCTATTCTTATGATGAAACAAAAGTAAAATAGGATGTGGTATCTTTCCTCAAGGAAGATTGGAGTGTTGAAAAAATGAGTCTTAAAGTCATGAAAATATTCTGTAAACAGTAAAAGACAGTGGTAGGCTAAAAATGCAAACAAAAAGAATATTAGCTTGGGAAGAAGAGTTTTACGTTTGGCTCTGCTGCAATCTGTCTGAAATTCTATGGGTCATCATTATAATCACGCTTAACTCCTTTACCTCTCTTCCTCGCCATTTTACTTCATTCACAGAACCTCCCATCCCCTTGCTGAACTCATCTGTCTCCTTTCCCTTGCTTATGGAGGAGTAGCTAAATGGTACCAGGAAGGAGGGGGGGGGTAACAAAAACATATAGCTAGCCTAACTGGTTTCACTTTAATTCATGACCAAAAGTTCATTTGGACCTTAATCACTGCCAAAATACTATTATTGGGAGGTCTGAGGTTTACAAGTGCAACTTCAAGGTTATTGCCTCCTCTGATGTAGGTACAAAACTTTCCAATGGCTTTGTGACTGTGGTGCTCAGACCTCAGCAATGAAATTCATTTTGTTAATTTATTTTCTTATTGAACTTTATAAAAGATTTTAAACAGGAAACACAAGGTGTACATAAATGTGGTAGATTCCATTCTAAGCTTATTTTTCTTAGTGGACAACATGTCTCCCATGACATCAGTAGTAAAATAGACTCATGGGAACTATAGATGGAAAAGATATGTAGGATGTGTTTCACACTATCCATTATTTGTCATTTGGAGTTTCATTCAAACTGGTTAGGTAAATGCACATAGTCATTCCAAGAAATCCTCATTCCTATCCCCGATTATTTCTTTTTAAATAATCAGTGTAAAAATACAGTAAAGCATTTATGAGTGCAGCTGATTTGGAACATATGAAATATACTTTCAACTGAAAAGTCAAAAATTTTTAGAATTTGTTCTGGAATGTAATTTCTATGAAGATTAAATTAAGTTAATGCTTCTAATATATCCAGTGAGTTACTTCTGTCTAGAATGGGATGAAAGAGATAAACATTCTTACACAATGGGAAGGGGGCTTCTGAGACTTCTTTCTGGGTGTCACTACTTAAAGTTCTTTCGCCATCTCACAGCCCTAAAAAAACAGATTAAATGGTGTCTAAACTCAGCTCTCTAGCATCTAATTCTGCATCTACCTGATTTCTCAGCTCTTTCCCCAATGCCATATGACTCCCTGCTCTCCAAAATCTTTAGAAGATTGTCTTTGAATGGCTAGCTTCCTTTAATATGACCCTAACACCATAGATTTGTTTTGTCTCATTTTGAACATTGTATAAATGAAATCATGAGTTTCATGCACATTATTGAGTATTTAGTTATAATTATGCTGACAAATATAAATTTAGAAATATAAGAATATTCTAGCCAAATTTTACTAGGGAAAGTGCTCCAAAAAATGCCCATTTTGGTTTCATGCAATGAAAAATTTTTCAGTTGAAAACCAGCATCAGTATGATAGGAGAAGAAACATATTATATTAGTTATCATATTAGTTAGGCTACAGGTTAGGCTGCTATAACAAAGAAGTAGAAAAATACAGTGATATATATATAACAGAGAAATTGATCTCTCACATAAAAGTCTAGGTAGATGACTTAGGTATGGTATGGTGGTTTGATTTGGTATGTTTTGGTATGATTTGGGTTTGAGTGTATGGGGTATTTTTAGTCTGCCATTTTCAACATGTGGCTTCCATTTCATGATCCAAGATGTTTTAGGTTCCATCATTATGAACACATTTCGGCCATAAGGAATGAGGAAGGACATATCAGCCTCAAAGTTGAACATAACAATTCCTGCTCACTTTCTATTAACCAGAACGTAGTCACTGGGCCATACCTTTCTGCAAGGGAAGCTTGGAAATGTATTCTTTATCTGGGTGGCCATGTGCCCAGAGAAAAGTTCTATTACTGCAAAAGTAGGGAAGAATAGATATTGAAAAACAACTCACAGTTAATGCCATACACATCAAGTTTTTGCTCTAAAAACACAATGGTTGGATTTGTCCTATGTATCTTACAAAAACTGTATTATCGTACAACTGATACAAATGTATAGTCTGTACAGTTAGCATAATTGAAGATTATGTATTTTATGTGTTGGCTTGTTTAATATCTATCTCTTCCACTAGACTCTAAGATCCAAAAGGGGAGGGATCATGTCTACCTTGTGAACCATTTTGTAATCTTTTTTTAAAATAGACCTTTATTGGGGTATAATTGCTTCACAATACTGTGTTAGTTTCTGTTGCACAACAAAGCAAATCAGCCATATGCATACACATGTCCCCATATGCTCTCCCTCTTGAGCCTCCTGCCCATCTTCCTTATCCCACCCCTCTGGGTCACCGCAATGCACTGAGCCGATCTCCCTGTGTTATGCTGCTGCTTCCCACCAGCCAACTATTTTACATTCAGTAGTGTATATATCTCAATGCTACTCTCACTTCACCCCAGCTTTGACCTCCCATCCAATGTCCTCAAGTCCATTTACTATGTCTACCTCTTTATTCCTGCCCTGAAACTAGGTTCATCAGTACCATTTTAAAAAAATATTCCATATATATATGTTAGCATATGGTATTTGTTTTTCTCTTTCTGACTTACTTCACTCTGTAAGACAGACTCTAGGTCCATCCACCTCACTACAAATAACTCAATTTTGTTTCTTTTTATGGCTAAGTAATATTCCATCATATATATAAGTGCCACATCTTCTTTATCCATTCATCTGTCGATGGACATTTAGGTTGGTTCCATGTCCTGGCTATTGTCAATAGTGCTGCAATAAACACTGTGGTACATGTGTCTTTTTGAATTATGGTTTTCTTAGGGTATATGCCAAGTAGTAAGATTGATGGGTCATATGATAGTTCTATTTTTAGTTTTTTAAGGAACCTCCATACTGTTCTCCATAGTGGCTGTATCAATTTACATTCCAACCAACAGTGCAGCATTTATTGTTTCTAGATTTTTTGATAATGGCCATTCTGACCATCGTGAGGTGATAACTCATTGTAGTTTTGATTTTCATTTCCCTAATAATTAGTGATGTTGAGCATCTTTTCATGTGCCTCTTGGCCATCTGTATGTCTTCCTTGGTGAAATGTCTGTGTAGGTCTTCTGCCCAATTTTTAACTGGGTTGTTTGTTTTTTTGATATTGAGCTCCACGAGTTGTTTGTATATTTTGGAGATTAATCCTTTGTCTGTTGTTTCATTTGCAAATATTTTCTCCCATTCTGAGGGTTATCTTTTTGTCTTGTTTATGGTTTCCTTTGCTGTGCAAAAGCTTTTAAGTTTAATTAAGTCCCATTTGTTTATTTCTGTTTTTATTTCCATTACTCTAGGAGGTGGGTCAAAAAAGATCTTGCTGTGGTTCATGTCAAAGAGTGTTTTTCCTATGTTTTCCTCTAAGAGTTTTATAGTATCTGGCCTTACAATTAGGTCTTTAATCCATTTGGAGTTTATTTTTGGGTATGGTTAGGTAGTGTTCTAATTTCATTCTTTTACTGGTAGCTGTCCAGTTTTCCCAGCACCACTTATTGAAGAGGCTTTCTTTTCTCCATTGTATGTTCTTGCCTCCTTTGTCATAAATTAGGTGCCCATGTTTGTGTGGGTTTATCTCTGGGCATTCTATCCTGTACCATTGATCTATATTTCTGTTTTTGTGCCAGTACCATATGGTCTCGATTACTATAGCTTTGTGTTATAGTTTGAAGTCAGAGGGTCTGATTCCTCTAACCTCATTTTCCTTTCTCAAGATTGCTTTTGTGGGCTTCCCTGAAGGCGCAGTGGTTGAGAGTCTGCCTGCCGATACAGGGGACACAGGTTCGTGCCCTGGTCCGGGAAGATCCCACATGCCGCAGAGCGGCTGGGCCCGTGAGCCATGGCTGCTGAGCCTGTGTGTCGGAGCCTGTGCTCCGCAACAGGAGAGGCCACAACAGTGAGAGGCTCACATACCGCAAAAAAAAAAAAAAAAAAAAAAAAGATTGCTTTTGCTATTTGGGGTCTTTTGTGTTTCCATACCAATTGTAAAATTTTTTGTTCTAATTCTGTGAAGAATGCCGTTGGTAGTTTGATAGGGATTGCACTGAATCTGTAGATTGTTTTTGGTAGTATAGTCATTTTCACAATATTGATTCTTCCAATCCAAGAACATGGTATATTTCTCCATCTGTTTATGTCATCTTTGATTTCCTTCATCAGTGTTTTATACTGTTCTGAGTACAACTCTTTTGCCTCCTTAGGCAGGTTTATTCCTAGGTATTTAATTCTTTTTGTTGCAGTGGTAAATGGGAGTGATTCCTAAATTTCTCTTTCTGATTTTCCATTGTGTATAGGAATGCCAGAGATTTCTGTGCATTAATTTTGTATCCTGCAACCTTACCACATTCATTGATTAGTTCTAGTAGTTTTCTGGTGGCTTCTTTAGGATTTTCTATGTATAGTATCATGTCATCAGCAAACAGTGACAGTTTTACTTCTTTTCCAACTTGTATCTTTTATTTCTTTTTCTTCTCTGACTGCCGCAGCTAAGACTTCCAAAACTATGTTGAATAAGAGTGGCGAGAGTGGACCCTTGTCTTGTTCCTGATCTTAGTGGAAAGGCTTTCACTTTTTCACCATTGAGTATGATGCTTGCTGTGGGTTTGTCATATATGGACTTCACTAAGTTGAAGTAGGTTCCCTCTATGCCCATTTTCCAAAGAGTTTTTAATCATAAATGGATGTTGAATTTTGTCAAAAGCTTTTTGTGCATCTATTGAGATGATATGGTTTTTATGCCTTAATTTGTTAATGTGGTGTATCACATTGATTGATTTGCATATATTGAAGAATCCTTGCATCCATGAGATAAATCCCATTTGATCATGGTGTATGATCCTTTTAATGTGTTGTTTGATTCTGTTTGCTAGTATTTTGTTCAGGATTTTTGCATCTATGTTGGTCAGTGATATTGGTCAGTAATTTTCCTTTTTGTGATATCTTTCTCTGGTTTTTGTATCAGGGTGATGGTAGCTTCATAGAATGAACTGGGGAGTCTTCTCCTTCTGCAATTTTTTGGAAGAGTTTGAGAAGGACTGCTGTTAGCACTTCTCTAAATGTTTGATAGAATTTGCCTGTGAAGCCATCTGGTCCTGGGCTTTTGTTTGTTGGAAGATTTTTAATTATGGTTACAATTTTATTACTTGTGATAAGTCTGTTTATATTTTCTAATTCTTCCTGTTTCAGTCTTGGAAAATTGTACCTTTCCAAGAATTTGTCCATTTCATTGGCATAGAGTTGTTTGTAGTAGCCTCTTATAATCTGTTGTATTTCTGCAGTGTCACTTGTGATTTCTCCTTTTCCAGTTCTAATTTTATTGATTTGTGTCCTCTCCCTGTTTTTCTTGATTAGTCTTGCTAAGGGTTTATCAATTTCGTTTATCTTCTCAAGGAACCAGCTTTTAGTTTTCTTGATCTTTGCTATTGTTTTCTTCATTTCTATTTCATTTATTTCTGCTCAGATCTTTATGATCTCTCCTTCTACTGACTTTGGGGTTTTTTTTGTTCTTCTTTCTCTAGCTGTTTTAAGTGTAGGGTTAGATTGTGACTTTTCTTGTTTCTTGAGGTGAGATTGTACTGCTATAAACTTCCCTCTTAGAAGTGTTTTTTCTATGTCCCATAGGTTTTGGGTCATCATGTTTTCATTGTCATATGTCTCTATGTATTTTTAAATTTCTTCTTTGATTTCTTCAGTGATTTCTTGGTTATTTAGTAGTGCATTGTTTAGCCTCCACGTATTTGTGGGTTTTTACCATTTTTTTCTTGTAATTCATTTCCAATTTCATAATGTTGTAGTCAGAAAAGATGCTTGATATGATTTCAATTTTCTTAAATTTTCCGAGGCTTGATTTGTAACCCAAGATGTGATCTATCCTGGAGAATGTTCCATGTGCACTTGAGAAGAAAGTATTCTGCCATTTTTGGGTGGAATGTTCTGTAAATATCAATTAGACCTATCTGGTCTATTGTGTCATTTAAAGCTGTGTTTCCTTATTTATTTTCTGTTTGGATGATCTGTCCAGTGCTGTAAGTGGGGTGTTAAAGTCCCCTACTATTATTGTGTTACTGTCGATTTCTCCTTTCATGGTTGTTACCATTTGCCTTAAGTTTTTTTTTTTTTTTTTAAATAATATTATTTATTTATTTATTTTTGGCTGCATTGGGTCTTTGTTGCTGCACACAGGCCCTCTCTAGCTGAGGCGAGCAGGGGCTACTCTTTGTTGTGGTGTGCAGGCTTCTCAATGCGGTGTTTTCTCTCATTGCAGAACACGGGCTCTAGGTGCGCAGGCTTCAGTAGTTGTGGCACATGGGCTCAGTAGTTGTGGCTAGCAGACTCTAGAGCACAGGCTCAGTAGTTGTGGCACACAGGTTCAGCTGCTCTGTGGCATGTGGGATCCTCCTGGACCAGGGCTTGAACCCGTGTCCCCTGCGTTGGCAGGCAGATTTTTAACCACTGCACCACCAGGGAAGCCCTTGCCTTAAGTTTTGAGGTGCTCCTATGTTGGGTGCATAAACATTTATAATTGTTATATCTTCTTCTTGGATTGATCCTTTGATCATTATGTAGTGTCCCTCCTTATCTCTTGTAACAGTCTTTATTTTAAAGTCTATTTTATCTGATATGAGTACTGCTATTCCCGCTTTCTTTTGATTTCCATTTGCATGGAGTATCTTTTTCCATCCCCTCACTTTCAGTCTGTATGTGTCCCTAGGTCTGAAGTGGGTCTCTTGTAGACAGCATATATATGGGTCTTGTTTTTGTATCCATTCATCCAGTCTGTGTCTTTTGGTTGAGGCATTTAATCCATTTACATTCAAGGTTATTATCAATATGTATGTTCCTATTACCATTTTCTTAATTGATTTGGGTTTGTTTTTGTGGGTCTTTTTCTTCTCTTGTGTTTCCTGCTTAGAGAAGTTTCTTTAGCATGTGTTGTAAAGCTGGTTTGGTGGTGCTGACTTCTCTTAGCTTTTGCTTGTCTGAAAAGCTTTTGATTTCTCCATGGAATCTGAATGAGTTTCTTGCTGGGTAGAGGAATCCTGGTTGTAGGTTTTTCTCTTTCATCACTTTACGTATATCCTGCCACTCCCTTCTGGCCTGTAGAGTTTCTGCTGAAAAATCAGGTGATAACCTTATAGGGACTCCTTTGTATGTTATTTTTTGTTTTTTCCTTGCTGCTTTTAATATTTTTTCTTGAATTCAATTTTTGTTAGTTTGATTAATATGTATCTTGGTGTGTTTTTCCTAGTGTTTATCCTGTATGAGACTCTGTGCTTCCTGGACTTGGGTGACTATTTCCTTTCCCATGTTAGGGAAGTTTTCTACTATAATCTCTTCAAATATTTTCTCAATCCCTTTCTTTTTCTCTTCTTCTTCTGGGACCCCCATAATTCGAATGTTGGTGTGTTCAGTGTTGTCCCAGAGGTCTCTGAGATTGTCCTCAATTCTTTCCATTCTTTTTTCTTTATTCTGCTCCTCGGCAGCTATTTCCACCATTTTGTCTTCCAGCTCACTTATTCGTTCTGCCTCAGTTATTCTGTTATTGATTCCTTTTAGTGTATTTTTCATTTCAGTTATTGTATTGTTCAGCTCTGTTTGTTTTTTCTTTAGTTCTAGATCTTTCTTAAACATTTCCTGTATTTTCTCAATCCATGCCTCCATTCTATTTCCAAGATTCTGGATCATCTTTCCTATCATTACTCTGAATTCTTTTTCAGGTAGATTGCCTATTTCCTCTTCATTTATTTGGTCTTGTAGGTTTTTACCTTGCTCCTTCATCTGTGATATATTTTTATGCCATTTCATTTTCTTTCTTTTTTTTTTTTTTTAATGAGTGGGATTGTGTTCCTGTCTTACCGGTTGGTTGTCCTGAGGCTTCCAAAAGTGGAGTTTGTAGGCTATTGTGTAGAGCTGGGTCTTGGTGCTGAGATGAGGAACTCTGTGAGACACCACTCCAATGAATAGTCCCTGGGGTCTGAGGTTCTCTGTTAGTCCAGTGGTGCAGACTCAGAGCTCCCACTGCAGGAGCTTCGGACTGATCCTGGGCTTGTGAACCAAGATCCCATAAGTCACTGGTTCACTTTGAGGTTACTCCCATCTCCTTGGGCATCAGAGTCCTGCATCAGCAGCTGGCAGGCACCCGAGTTGTGGGGAGATGCTAACTCCACATCTTCCCACACCACCATAGTGACTCTGTCTCCCTCCCATTTTGTAATTTTTCTATCACAAATAATTATTTGTTTAATAAATGAATATGTGAAAGACTCCACATTGAACAGTGTGGAGTTCTTTACCAAGTTCTTTACCAAGTTCTTTAAGTTCTTTACCAAGATCCATGGACTCCCAAAGTTGGTGGTTATGAAAAGGAATCAAAACAGTGGAGTTAGTATCATAAGAAAGTTTCTATCAAGATCTATAGCTAACTAAGTGTTCCAGGCCCAAAGTGTGCTCAGAGGAAAGCCAGATTCAGTCTGGTCATAAGGAAACTTGTGACTTAGTCTGTGCCTCATGTGTGAAGCTGGTTCCTGTGTCTTGTTCCTACCACACACTTGTTTCTACCAATTTCAGATTCTCTTTTTAACTGAACATGCCCATTTGCTTAGGTATCCATTCCTGAAAATGAAAATATCCCTGTGTGCGTTTGCAAGCCACAATGTTTTATGAGGATGAGTTCTCCTTCAATGCCAAAAATAAGCCAATAATGTGCACACTGTATTTGAGTTTTTTGAAAAAGTGTCTTAAAACAATCAAGCACTTAAGCTTAGAGTCAGTAATATAAGTGGGGTCATCTTTCACAATAATTGGGTCATAATTTTGCAAGAAATATATCAAGTGTCCACTGCATGGGTGAGAAGAACCATATGAGAAGGCTGCCTAGTGTATTCACTTCCATTACTTCTAGTCACAGGAGTCTCTGGTTTAGCTTAGAAATCATTCTTTTATGTCATTCAGGCAGAGGCAGAAGCACTGCTGAATGGGAGAAAGAGAGAAGGAGACAGACAGACAGAGAGACAGAGACAGAGAATGCAAGGATAATTGTCTTGCTACATGCCATTGGCCAGGGTCAGACCAAGGGCATATACAGAGACACCATGTCTATTCATCAGCCATTTCAATGCTATATGACTTGGAGAGGTGAAGCAGCAGGACTCGAAGAAGCTACAATCAGGCAGTGTCTCAGCCACCATTCTTTTGATCTAGACATTTTCCTATTCTGCTTTAATAGCTATGAAACTGAATGCATTTCCTAGTCCCAGCAACCATTTGGCCTCCTCTCTGAAAGCCCAGGTAAGATGGCGGAAGCACTATGCTTCCACAGCTGACAGCTTGGTTTCTGGACTCATAATCACACCAATCAGTGCTTCCTACACAAAACCTCTTAACAACCCCAAAGCCAAAGGCCCCAGTTGATGCCACCAGATTTCTCTTTCAGCTCAAGTCTTACAATTAGGCAGCTTTGTGTTTTTTCACACTTATGCATATGATGGTTATTTAGGCTGTGCACAATAGTCTCCAAGAATATGCTTTCCCAATCCATGCCTTCCTCTTACTCAGCAGTGTTGCTAAAGAACGCAGAGATATTCAATGAAGGTCACAAGCAATACTGGTCGTTAAGGCAACAGGCAACAGTTTATTTTCCTTCAGCTTTTTAGTGGAAGAAGCACAATATAGAAACCTCCATGGAGCTTCATGCCCTGCTTTGCCTTTACAGCCTGGCTCCACATCCTGATACACAAAGAATCTAAGCATTTTGCTCTTGTAGCTGTGCCTTCAGAGAAATTGTGTGATGAAACCCACCCATAACAAGACACAGACCCCCCAACCTACCATATATGGTTAAAAACAGAAGTGGTCATTTCTGTTGCAACTATAATAACAAGAAGCTTTAGGAACTTCCATGGTGGCACAGTGGTTAAGAATCTGCCTGCCAATGCAGGGGACAGAGGTTCAAGCCCTGGTCCAGGAAGATCCCACATGCGGCAGAGCAACTAAGCCCATGTGCCACAACTACTAAGCCTGCGCTCTAGAGCCCGTGAGCCACAACTATGGAAGCCCACGTGCCTTGAGCCCGTGCTCTGCAACAAGAGAAGCCACCTCGATGAGAAGCCTGCACACCGCAACAAAGAGTAGCCCCCACTTGCTGAAGCTAGAGAATGCCCATGCACAGCAATGAAGACCCAACACAGCCAAAAATAAATAAATAAATTTATTTTTAAAAAAGTTTTATTGTAGCCTCTGATATTGACAGCTATACAATAAATGTGTAAGAACATTTTAGACATAAGTAAAAGCTGTGACCATAATTTTCTCCCTATACAAAGCAGTTTTCAAAAGCACCAAAAGCCCAGTAGTCAAAATGAAAATAAAAACTCAAAATTGAACATAAACTTGCAAATCTCATTCTTGATGGAAGAATGACACTTAAGATTTAACACAGGAAGTATAGCATCCACATTTCTGCTCTGTGGGCGTGGGTCAGAGGGGACAAGAGAAGGATTTGGGTTTCTGTTGCACTCCAATTAAGAAATGAAGGTTTTCAGGTTTTAGAAATGAAGGTAGAAACACAGATAAGAAGGCAAGACAAAGGTTGCCAGGTATCTTTAGGGAAAAGTAAGCAAAAGCAAGGTGTTCTTAGGATGTTAAGTAATACAGACAATCAACATTTTGCAGAATATTGAGGGTGCAAGTATCTGTAAGAATAAATAGAAAATAGTTCCACTTAAAGTGAACTTTTAGCATTTGAAGACACAATTCTGACTATGCTGATATACACTATTATGGACTCAGAAATTAAATAAACTGTCTTCAAAAATCCATCTGACAGAGTTGATCCTCTCAAGAGTTTAGGGAGTAGGTAGAGGTAACGTAAAGTGCCTCCAAGAATATGGAAATTGGTTTACCCACTGAGAGTGAAATTAGCAAGAAGCGACACAGACTAGAAGAGATGAGTCATCTGTAGAAGTGCCGAAGAGAGTTTATAAAATGTGAAGCTAAGCAGATTTGGAAGTACCCAAGTTGAAGTAATATGGCTTGGGCAAAGGCTTACAAAAACAGGACTAGGAAAGGAAAGGGGAAACCCAATCACATGATTTTTAACCAACCTGAGAAAAAAACAGAAAATGGTTTGCATAGGTACATACAGGAAGCCAAGTGGCAAGGAATTGATGTCAGTGTATCTTTGGCATAATAGAGGTCAGAGGGTTCCTTGATGAGCAAACATGGATCGCTGGTTGGCACATTTACATCTACTGATGGAATGGAGTGCAGATTATACCATTATATCTTGATGTACTTCACCACCAAGAAAAATCTACCTAAATTGCACTACTTTTGCTCCATGCTCACGTAGCAACTTTCTGATTAATACAACTGGCTCCCCATGTAGATTTTCTAATAGAGGAGGAGATGCAGTGGCAAGCTGACATGAATTTTTGCTCAGCCTGAGACTTCCGTTAACTTCTCTATGATTTAGTTTTCACCTCTATAAAGTGGAGTTAATAACAATGTGTGTGCATGAGAATTAAATTAATTAATACATGTAAAGTATTTAGAGTAGTGCTAGAAATACACATGAATTCCAATTAAATGTAAATCTTATCATTGTTGTTACAAATTATTATGCTGACAAGAAGTTGAGTTAGAGAGGTGGGAATTAGTCCCCAAGACTTGATCATCTTTGAGTACAGTGGCAAAGACGTATAATGTTGGGGACCGTTGCAAGATACCTCCACTTTGTGAAGACTGAGCCAAACTATCTCCTTTTATCTGCTTCTCTTCTGCATCCCTCCAAAATTGTTCATGGTTTGTAGGATGCCATTTTGTTTTTAAAAAGCCAGGGGAGGGGATGCACTTCTTCTACAGCCAGACTTGGTACTCGTAGTATATAAGATCCTTATCCTGAATAACTTTGCATTTCAAATGAGATGAAAATGAGTTGGGGGGACCACAGATTAGGAGTCAGCAAGCTTTTACTGCCCAGGGACAGATAGTGAAAATTTTTAGCTTTGTAGGTGATATTATCTTGGGCACAACTATTAAACACTAAAGTTGTATCATAAAAGCAGCCAGAGAAAACACATAAACTGATGTTCCAATAAAACTTTATTTACAAAAGCAGGTTATAAGCTGTATTTGGTTCATAGGCTGTTGTTACTGATCCCTACTATTGATTAAAAGAGACTGAAGATACACTATTAACCAATCATAATGGAAATGGAAATGACTTAGAACTTGATTTGGACAAACTGAGATTATCTCGCTATCTAGCTATTTACCTATCTACCTGCCTGTTTATGAATTAGCGAAATGTGAATACTGAGTGTATATTTGATATTAAGGAATTGTTGTTAGTTAACAGAGTGATAATGGTATTAAGGTTTTGTTTTAAAATGCCCCTATCTTTTAGAGAAATGTACTGAAATATGTATAGATGAAATGATATGAAGACTCACTTTAAGATTATTGGAAGAGAGATAGGGTGGGAATATAGATGAAACAAAATTACTCAGGAATTGATAATTGCTGAAACTTGATCAATACATAAGATTCTGTCCACTTTTTTTTTTTTTTTTTTTTTTGGTACGCAGGCCTCTCACTGTTGTGGCCTCTCCCATTGCGTAGCACAGGCTCTGGACGCGCAGGCTCAGCGGCCATGGCTCATGGGCCTAGCCGCTCCACGACATGTGGGATCTTCCCGGACCAGGGCACGAATCCATGTCCCTGCATCGGCAGGCAGACTCTCAACCACTGCGCCACCAGGGAAGCCCTCTGTCTACTTTTTAATGTTTTAGATTTTTTAAATGTTTATTTGAGGTATTAAAAATACACAATGTAGAATCTCTCTCCTCTCTCTTTCTCACACACACTCACATGTGCGCATGCCTGCAAACTCACACAGTGAGATGCAGGTTGACAGCCCAAAGAAAGGAGGGAAAAACAAAGTTTGAGATAGAGCTAAGCAGATGGTGTATACGACATAGAATGTATTGTGCTGACTTCAAAACTATTGTCTTAAGTTACGTAAAATTATAGTTTAATAAGAGGTGCAGTAGAATGCAATTCTGCTGAAAAATGAAGATTCTGGTCATAGGCCTAGTAAATAGGGTACCATTTTCTAAATTTGGGCAAAGGAACCAACAGAAGATAGGAAAAATAGGCATAATTTCCTCTTAGAGGGGTTCAATGTTGGAACCCAACCCACGCAAGGAAAACTAACAATGGAAGTTGGGTGTGAGATGTGTAATCCATTTCTAATTACGGTTTACAAAACAAAGCTACAGACTTTTTCACATGATGTTTTCTCGCCTGCCAAACTCTCCCCACCAATTTAAGTCTTGTTCAAATGTCACTTTGAGGCAGGATTTTACTCCCTAATTCTCTGACTGCTTTTATCAGTCATATCTTGTATCATAATTTATCTGTTTACTGGTGTATTATCTTACCCCAACTATGTCAGAACCCACTGAAACAGAGACAACATCTTCTTGATGTCCTTTGTAGACTACATAGGGCCTAATTCACTACAAATCATCAAAAAATGTCTTGAATGAGTCCATGTTTATTAACAGAGGAGAAGCACCACTAGGTACTGTAGATCCTACACAAACCCACAAGGTCACATCTGGTCCTCAAAAGGTTATATTAGACTCTTCCCTTTCTCCTTGTAAAATTATACCTACCTAGGCCCATTCATAGTTACCTCTATTGTTAATTCTTTTCCAACCATCTTTTCCTTTCCCTTTGCAATATCCCCCTTGGATTGTGTGTGTGTGTGTGTGTGTGTGTGTGTGTGTGTGTGTGTGTGTGTGTG
The DNA here is from genome assembly GCF_026419965.1 of Kogia breviceps. Classification (NCBI taxonomy): domain Eukaryota; kingdom Metazoa; phylum Chordata; class Mammalia; order Artiodactyla; family Physeteridae; genus Kogia; species Kogia breviceps. The sequence goes on along the minus strand of NC_081314.1, from coordinate 87,687,177 downwards.
TGTTTGTGTGTTCTAATAAAGCACTTTTAGACCACTGCTAGTTGAGGTTATTTCTCTTGCCTTCACTGAATTCTGATCTTTGGAGGGTAGGGGCTATGCATAGCACAGTATCTTATGTGGTATCGATTCTCAATACATTTGTTTGAGTGAATGAATGAATGAATGAGTTGGATTGCTTTATCTGTACAACTCAAACTTCAAATTGATATCAAGAGTTTCCTAGTAAACCTTTTAATCATTTTATCAAGTCTCTTTTCCAGAACCTGCCTGACCTGAAAAAATTCCCTTAGGAGGTTTCTCTCCACTTTTAAGACATTTTCAATCTACCTGCCTATTGGCAGTTAATTTCTTCATCTCTTGCCATCTCAACAATAATAAAATTATTCCAATGTTTCTTAACAAATTGCCCATGTTTCCTAACTTTCTGCTTTTCTAATAACTACTACTTTTCAATTCCTTCTCTCTGCTTTTACCCCCTGAGCATACCTCTGTACTTGTCACCTCAGCCTTGGATAAAGCCAGTCCACAGAGACCCAGTAAATACTTTATGTTCCTATAATCAAATGTGCTTTATTATTACACTCACCAAAAGCAGACTTGCAAGAAAAAATTCATTTGAAAGATGAATGCTTTTATTATTCTAGTGCTGATGAAAGTGGTTTTCTTATTTTTACTTTTCTTTCTAGCACTCCATCCCCACAGTTTACCTTTCTTTTCTCTGTTAGTTATTTTTATGATCCAGGATTTCTATAACATTTCCATATCAAATTTATTTATTTGAAAGTCTTTTCAAATAGTTTGCTGCTTTTCAATTTTGGATTCCTGCCCTTTTAATGCTGGAGAAGGGAATTCCTAATGTCTGGAGTTCAACTTCCTAATTTTTACAGTCTAAGGATGATGCATTTTTCCTGAATAAAAAAAAGGGGAGAAAAAAGGAGAAGACAAAAAAAGGAAGCAGGCAATTGATAGAGTTCACGACACAGAGTCATACCACCAGTAAATTACCTGATAGCCCAGACACTAAATTACCAACAAGTTATACTGCCAGTTATTTATCCCCGATCTGTTCTGTCATAGTATACATCAGTGTGAGTTGGGTCCAAACTACTATGTAATAAAATTTAGGACCTCCAAGATGCTCCTGCATGGTTGTACAAATGAGAGCTGTGTAAAAGCTTTGGTGGGCAGAATGTGACTTCTGAGATTAAATACAGCTGAGATGCAACCACCATTAAAATCAATAATACGGCTTCAGGCAGGGCTCATTTTAGACTTGAAGAGGGGCTCCTATAGCATAATGTTTAGAAGCACAGACTTAGAAGCCAGGATGCCTGGGTTGAAAAGCCAGTACTGACACTTAGCAGACATGAACCAGTTACTGAAAAGATTTATGCTCAATTTCCTCATCTATGAAATGGGGTAATGATAGTATGTATCTCATAAAGTTATTGTGGAGATCAACCGAGTTAATATAAGTAAAACACTTAGGATAGTACCTGCCACAGCAAATGTTAATTATATAATATAACATAATATAATATCGACTGATTCATGTATTTGGATCATGTACAAACCAAAGAAATCAGGTAGCTTATTGCCTAAGGATGCTTTCATATGAGCTGCTGAAGGGTGTCTGCTGCAATCAATAATAATTGTTACTTGCAGGTCTTGTGATCAAATTATTCCTCCAAAGGCAAGACTCTGTATAATTTACTGTAATTCAGTTGCATGACATTCTCTCCCTAGCCAGCTATTGTTCTCAAATTATTCTCATATTGGTTTAGAATAATCCAATTTGACCCTTACTTAACTGTTGCCAGAAAGATTAAACTAAAGTCTTTGGCAGACCAAAATGCAAGAGCTCAGACCAACAGTCCTGGACTAATCCCTGTTATCCGCAGCCTTAGGGCAGATCTGTACCCTGCCCAAGGAACACCTTGGTAGGCACTTGGCCCAATTCCTTGAATGCCGTGACTAAGCTGTGAAAGGTCTCGTTCAGGGGAACAGAAGCTCAAGGCACCACTAAAGCTTCGCTCCAAAACAAATCCTTGGCAAGACAAGTTTATCTCTGGTTTAACGCCCTGAAGTGTCTACATGTTGAAGTTCTGAAAGCTGGAGGTATTAAAACAAAGCTTTTTAACCACTGAAACTTAGATGGTATATTCCCAAATGTCTCCAAGGCAAGCATAAATAAAGCCATGGTAGTTCAAGAAAAAGGTGGGATTATAGAAGCTTTTGCAAAGTGTGGGGAAAATAAAATGTTAGCAACTTTGCAGTTTGATACTTTAGGGCAAGCATTGGAAAAACATGCACACCTGTGAACTCTGAAGCATTCCATATTGTACATAATGTTTGATTAATCACCAAAGTGATTATGCTAAGTGGCACCCACAGTAATTTAAGCAGATATACAAATGGTTTGTAATTACAGGATATTGGGCTCTATAATTCATTGCTTAGCAAAGAGGTATTTGTTGCATAATTACTGTATCTTTGTGAGATATTTGCCGTACATTTATGGTGTAGTTCATCCTGAGCTTGCAGGTACTGGCCATCTTTGGTTCCCTCATGCCTGAACTTGAGAATCTTTAGTGAGGGCTAAAGCTGCAGTTAGCTGGCAGAGGAAGCACTCTAAACTACTTGAGAAGCCTGAGAACATGGAGATTTACGGTAACAATATTCAAAAGGCAAATACAGCTAACGCTTGATTTTTCCACACCACTGAAGGGTAGCATCGGTGTGCTAATAGGGAAGTTCAAACACTATGAGTAGTTTAACTCAAGTCATGGTCTGCCTTGGGCTCATTCTGTGGACTCCAGGAGTGTACATCTAATACAGCTTGGTAGTAAGAAACTATGCCCAAGGTGCACTGGAAAATACATATATACCTCCCATAAAGATAATAATACAGAGTTGCGCTAAAGCGAAAAGCTGACAGGGAAGAATAAAAGTTGCTGGTTTTTTTTATTTTCAGTCTTTTTCCTATACCCTATAAATATAATGAATACATTTATTCATGCCTGTGAAACTGGTTGCTAGATAATTGTGTCCAATTGTCCATCACTACTAAGTAGAGAGCAAAAAATAAGTGCTATGTGAAAGAGAGAGAGGGAGGGAGAGAGGGAAATAGCAAAAGGAGATTTAAACAGGACAGAGTATTTGAGGTTTTTTTTTTTTTTAATAATGAATAACAATACTGAGATCCACACACAAATAATCCAGTTAACAGAAAGAAATAAACAGCTGAGTAAGAGATTTACATCTGATGGTAAATGGAAATTTTGAGATTTCTGGATTTCCATAATAATGACAGTCCTGTGGATAGAGAAAGAGCGTCTGTGGGTAGAAGACTGTTGAGCTCCCTGGTGGGGGCATCTTGGGGATATTTGGTGTCATCTCTGGGAAAGATAAAGACAATGGGCAGCCAATCTCTTCTAATTGTGAGAATGTATGAGATTCATACTCGTACTCAAAGGTTGTGTGCATTGGTTACATCAAATACTTTGAGAAAATTATGACCTTCAAATTAAATAATAAATATCTAGATATTACTAAAAGAGGAATGCAGTTAACAGGAATGAATAACATATAATGAATGCTTTCAGGCAAGAAAGAAAAATGTATCTGAAAATCTTCTCTTACATCAAGAAATTCAATTTGTCTGGCTAGGACAGGAGGTACAGTATCTGGGTATATTAAAATAATGCCATGTTAGGCATTCCTAATCTTACTGTTTTGGTTAGACACAGGCAAATAATATGTAAATAAATAGTAAAGGTTAATGCCTTATTCTAGCTTTATGGACATCAATCACAAATGAGCACAAATTTTGCTTTTGTTTGTTACCAGGAAGAAAAGATTAAACTATGTCCACACAGTTTTTAGTAAACTTATATATCTAACATGAGAGGTTTTTGATAAAAAGGTACACAGAAACCATGAAGGTGTTGGAGATAGTATGTTTTAGAAGTCACTAGGCATCTCATCTAATGATCTTTCCATCTCAGACCCTGTGGAGTAGAGAGTTTCCTAATAAGACCGCCTGACCATGGTGAGGGGCAAGTGTAGACTTGTTAGAGACACAGAGTATGAACTTAAAGACATGATCCAAAGTTACTTGAACATGTATACTGATGGAAGGATGTGTATTTAGATATAAAGATAAAAACTACATGTTAGAATGATGTTCTAAAATATCTCAATTTCAAATACCCTTTCTCACTGTTTAAGTAAACCTCCCAAATTTGTGGTAATTTCCATTATTTTAACAATTAATCGGCATTTTACACTAAAGGCATAAAAATGTTTTTCACGGGCTTCCCTGGTGGCGCAGTGGTTGAGAGTCCGCCTGCGGATGCAGGGGACACGGGTTCGTGCCCCGCTCCCGGAGGATCCCGCATGCCGCGGAGCAGCTGGGCCCGTGAGCCATGGCCGCTGAGCCTGCGTGTTCGGAGCCTGTGCTCCGCAACGGGAGAGAGCACAGCAGTGAGAGGACTGCGTACCGGGAAAAAAAAAAAAAAAAAAAAATTTCCGATGACATTTCCATTTTAAACTTAAAAGTATCACCAAACATATATTGCAACTACATAGAAAAATTTGGAATATTTTTTAAGTTCAAAAGAGACTTGCAAACTTACATTATTAGGTTTTCCTCCTCTCTTATAGTTGCAGCCTTACCATTTGTACACATGACTATAGCAGCTATTGCCTCTCTTTTTGTCTTTGATTAAACACCATCCTCTCAGTGAAGTCCTCCTTGACTGCCCTTAAAAAAATTGCAGACCTCTCCGTGATTACCACCCCTGTACTCCGTGTGCCCTCTTCCATGCTCTATTTATCACCAGTTGATATATTATACATTTTACCTACTTACTACTATTTGGCTCCCTCTGCAAAAAATGCAAGTTCTATAAGAGGTTGGAATTGTTTTGTATCTTGCTCACTCTAAATCCTCAGCACCTAGAAGACTATGGTCTATAATTGGCTTCCATTAAATATTTGTGGAATAAATGGATCTACTCCTGTGATTTCAATTGCAATTTTTATATGGTTTCCAAATGTGTTTCTCTAGCCTAGGACTCTCTCCTAGATTTAAAATCCATATATTTAACTGTCTGTTTGAATCACCCCAAAACATCTCAAACTCAGCATACCTAAGCGTGAATTCAGTATCTTGCCTCCCCACAACTCTGCATCACCTCTTCTGCCTTCTATAATCTTTTATAATCTCTTCTATAGTGAATATCAACCATCCATCTGGTTACCAAGTGAAAAAAAATCTTGAAATTATGCCACAAATTCTTATTGCTAGATCCTCACCTGATCTTGTATCAGTCTCCTCCCTTTATTAACTTGTCTTAGTACCTTTGTTGAGGTACCCTTGTCCAAATAACTACAGTAGGCTCTTAATTGGCCTCGTTTCTCATCTCACCTCTCAATGTTCTCTATTCCACTGTGCCAAAAAAAAAAAAAAAAAAAAAAAAATCCAAATCTGGTCATGTCACTCTCTCTTACAAACATTCAGTAGAGGTCAGTGACTACAAGCCACTTAGTATAATAAAGAGACCTTGTTATGATGTAGCCTTTATTCATCTCCACAGCCTAAGTTTTCCATGTACTTTGAGTTCAAGCTCAATGTCAGCCTCTCTTCCAATTCATAGGTTGCTTCATTTATCTATGCTGTTACTCATGTTCATCCTTTAACAAAGAAAGCTGTTCTTTAATCTGCAAGCTCCATCTCATTTTTAAGATTTAGCCAAACTCTACCTCTTCTACTAATATTGTTCTCCTTTGCTCAGAGAAAATTCATAACTCCTTCCTTTACACTGTGTCCTGTATATACTCTGACCATAGAATTATACATTTATTGTACTCATTTTTATATATTTCTACTCTGTATTACTAGAATATAAGCTTTTAGAGACAGGGACTATATCTTACTCATCTTTGCAACCTCAGTATCCCTCGTAGTGGGGGAAACAAGTACCTTAGCTAAGTGAATGAATGAAATGAAGAACTATGAGTTGGGGTAGAAGTATGACACAGTCAGAATGTGGAAGGAACTCAACAGTTTAAAATATGTATAAAAGAAATTACAGAGTCATTGTTCACTTCGTGAACAAGAAGTGATAGAATGCAATTCCTTTTCTAGAAAATTTGAATCTATTACCAGTATTAAGGTGCTTCAAGTGGAATGAAGACAAGGTCTAGCAATTAGGAAGCCACTGAAGGAATCTAGAAATAAGATAGGAATAAACAAACAAACAAAACCTATTCATCTGTCTGAATTAGTTGCTACCACTGTATCTCTCCATGTCATTACATTTCAAATATGTAAAGACTGCCTGTTTGCTTCTCGCATCAGATTATAAGCTTCCAAGGTCAGGGCTGTGTATTATTTGTCACCATGATGCAAATATTTGCCACAATGTCTGACAAATGGCAGAAAACACAAACATTTCGCATGAGTGAGTGAGTGAAGAAAAATAACAGCCCAGATGAGGGTTATGGCAGTGACAAGGAAAGAAAGGAAGATGATGTGCAAAATTCCAATGGAAGATTTTCTGCTGAGGTGTTGCCTCTTAGTGTTCTAGGCATGGACTCAGTGCTCATTCATTACACATTATCTCTTCATTTCATTAGGATGTCTTCCTTTTTCTTGCTCTTGACGGCTAAATCTCTGCCTCAGTGCTTGGCTGACTTTTTGGTAAATAAGCATTCAATAAATCCTGATTGAATTATACTCTAAGTCTAGGCTTTTGACAGCCACTCTTCCTGCTAATCAATTCAAATCATATCCTTAAATTCTATACTTATCTTCTACCATATCCATGTCCCACTAAAATGCTTCTCTCAGCTCATCTCTATCCCATCCACTTAGACCTGCTTTGCTACAGCACCCACTCTACCACATCCTCCCACCTTCACATGCTCCCTGTGAGTGTCCTTTCACTCAGGCCATAACAAAATGCCAGGACTCTTCCTGGTCCCTTTCTACTCAGCATCATATAAAAGTGTCACATCTTGAAAATTTGGGCCTTACATCTATGATCCTTGGAGGCCCACCCAAGTGACTTTAGGTAGGACTCTATTTTTATTTGAGGTTGATTAACTGTCATGATTTGGTCCAAAAGCAAAGGCTCAAGTGTTGAATGGTATGCACTTTGACCATGTCTTTGTCTGTGGCTGCTGTGTATTTTTTCTAATACAGTGAAAGGTATCAGATTAGTCAACAAATCTATGTATACATATTTATGTATAAGGCATACCATATAATTGTTTTAAAGCAATTTAATTAATTTTTCTGATAATGAAAGTGATAATATAGTTATTGGAAAAAATTCATGCACAAACATAATGAGAAAAATAAATATTATCTGAAGTTCTACTACCCAGAGATAATCATTGTCAATGTTTTATAGGCATTATTCCAGACATTTTTTTCAAGTTCTATATAAATAGGAGAATATACATATGATTATATATATATATCCATATTCCCAAATTAGATCATGTTATGTATTCAGACTTTGAAATTTGTGTTTTTCTTCTTTAACAATGGATTAAGGAACTCTTCTCATGACAAATTTTAAAGGTATATCTAACTTATCATTGTTAAATGTTGCTTATTACAGTGTTGTGTCAATAGTTAGTTAACCAGTCTTTATTACAGGGTATTTTGCTCATCTCCACTGTTTTTTTTTTTCTTTTTTACATTATAGTGTATGCTATGATGCTTGTTTCTGCACATATACCTTGGTTTCCTTCTCTGATTAGATGGTTTGGATGAATTCCACAAAGCAGAATTTATAATACAATGATCCATAAGATTGTTGGATTCTAAGCACCCGACTATTTTAGTAACTTCCTTTCCCTCTGGTTGGCAAGAGACTATGTGTCCCTGTGGATTGCTTTCTAGTACCAAAGAACTGATCTAGAATAATATCATTAAAAACTGGAATTACATGGATTTTTTTATAGTAACTAATATTGTTTGATTCTTTTTTTTGTTTTTTATTTTGGATTTTAGTTATATGGAATGAAGACATAGTAGAGGGGTTGAAAAGCATAACCTAAAGTAATTTAATAGCTGAAGCGCTAGTTGTGTCTATCTTTCTTAATCAAGTAAGTACATTAGGATAGGACATGGGCTGTGAATATTAAATATAACAAACTTCAGGGTGAGTTCTTCCAAATACCACTTTCAAACAGAAAACCTGTGGACTTTGGTGTTGAACTTAATCAATGATGACTGATGGTTTTTAGGGCCAAGTAGGACAAACTGCAGGACAATTAAAAAGCACAGAATTGGGTTTTACATGTAGTACGTACCCAATTCATGCACAAAGGAACTAATTATTGTAAACTTTCTGACATATATATTGCACCATATACAGAAGCTCAAGGCTGCAGGCAGTGGCAACATTTTCAATATTTCAAAAGAGAATTCTAAAAAAAAGAATATAAAATAATAAGAAGAAAGAAAAGCACCACTGAAACTTAAATTCTCAAGTACACAAATGTCAGGAATTTCACATTTCTGGTGCCCATGGTGACTGTAATTTGGCCCCATTGTGCACATGCAATCATTTAGATTTAAGAGCATATTTGGTAATATGAAATGTTACATATGCTCAAGGGGAGAAGAGTTATGGTTGCTGTGGGAAACAGAACTCTGAATTTCCTGATTTTTGTGCTGTGAAATCTCAGCCATCAGGTTGCATTAGCATCATTTTCTACATTTAATAACAGCTTGCTCCATTGTTGCTTTCAAGAGAGAAAGGCTTCTCCCCCTTTCTCCTAATATATTTAAAGTGATGGGATTTATTTTAAATTGAATTAACCAGAAAATACAGGTTCTTTATCAGATATAAGTGACAAGCAATAAGCCTGCATTCTGCCTCCAATTAAACAATTTAATTGAAATAGTAGTTAAAATGTTCTTTAAATTTTTAGAATATTAAATGTTTATTGACTGCGTTGACAGACATAACACCTATAAATTATCTTATTCAAAAAATATTTAAACATATCATTTTAAAAAAATCTTTCACACAAAACCCTTTCCCCTTGCAGCTACCCATAATACCAGACCCTGCAGTAAGAAGTAGGCATTGTCTGATTTCTCTGTGTAAGGGAGTCTACTATGGCAGTGATTGCATTTCAAATCAGCACCATTGTCCTCTTTATCCTCAAGATAGTTTTTCTACACTGAGGCAACTGGGGCTTACAAAGGTTTAGTAAATCACTCAGTCAGAGAAAAAAGCTGAGATAGAACACAACCAGGTCTGAGGGATTCCCAAGTCCATGTACTTTCTATTATACCCTATAGCTCCCGGCCTGCCTTGACCTGACTCAAGTATCTATACCCACCTAAGGACAGATAATAGTACTAATAATCAATCACCATAATAATATGCAAAACCCTTAGTGAATTGGCCACAGCATCTGTGTGCAAGGAGTTAGGAACTTTGGAGGCTTCATATCTAGACTCAGTATATTTGGACTGAGGAAGAACTGGTCTGTTTTGTACTGCTACAATGGATTGGCATGGATGGACATAGCTTAAATCACAGAGGGCCTACTGTGTGCCAGGCACCATTCCAATCACTTTACAATATTAACTCATTGAATTCTCATGACAACGCTATGTTGCCATGATTATAATTATCCCAGTTTTACAGATTAGAACTGTGAAGCACAGAGAGGTTAGGTAACATGCCTAAGGTGCCACAGCTATTAAGTGGTAGAACACAGATGTGAACCAGGCTGTTCTGTTTCAAAGTTGGCATTCTTAACCACTATGGAAGAAGACAAGAGCGTTTTGAAGTACAGTGAGAGGGCTGCACATAGACAGGTGTATGTTCTTTCTCTGTTGGTGCTTGGTCAGGCTTTTATACTACCCTACAAAGAAATACAGTACTGCCTCAAGATAACATAAGATCTTAAAAAAAAAAAAAAAACAATTACAAGCTAATTTTGACTACCATTCCCGCCTATAAAGACCAGTTTTTAAACATCAGCTTTTTTGAAAATATCAAAGTATAGTTGACTTACAATGTTATCTTAGTTTCCATTGTACAAGAAAGTGATTCAGTTATATAAATATATATATATTATTTTTCATATTCCTTTCTATTATAGTTTATCACAAGATACTGAATATTGTTTCCTGTGCTATAAAATAGGACCTTGTTGTTTATCTATTTAAAATGTAGTAGTGTGTATATGTTAAGCCCAAATTCCTAATTTATCTCTCCCCCACCCCCTTTTTCCTTTGGTAACCGTAAGTTTGTTTTCTATGTCTGTGAGCCTGTATCTGTTTTGTAAATAAGTTCATTTGTATCATATATTTGTCTTTCTCTTTCTGATTTGCTTCACTTAGTGTGATAATCACTAGGTCCATCTATGTTGATGCAAATGGCATTATTTCATTCTTTTTTATGTCTGGGTAATATTCCATTGTATAGATGTACCACAGCTTCTTTATCCATTCAACTGTCAATGGACATTTAGGTTCCATCCATGACTTAGCTATTGTAAATAGTGCTGCTATGAACATTGGGATGAGTGTATCTTTTCTTTCAGAGTTTTCTCCAGATAATTGTCCAGGAGTGGGATTGCTAGATCGTATGGTAACTCTATTTTAAGTTTTTTAAGGAACCTCCACACTGTTTTCCATAGTGGCTGCACCAACTTACATTCCCAGCAATAGTGTAGGAGGGTTCCCTTTTCTCCACACCCTCTGCAGCTAAAATATCAACTTTTAAGTCCTTCTGTATTTAGTGATTCCAGTGATTTAGCTGTTCCCAAGCCCCGTTTAAAAAACACTTAAAAAAATTGAAATATAGTTGCTGTACAACATAAGTTACAGGTGTATAGCATAGTGGTTCACTATTTTTAAAGGTTACACTCCATTTATAGTTATTATGAAATATGGGCCATACCTCGTCTTGTACAATATATCCTTGTAGCTTATTTTATACCTGTTTGTACCTTTCACTCCCCTCCCCCATACTGTCCCCCCCGCTTCTCTTTCCCCACTGGTGACCACTAGTTTTAAAACACTTGCTTTTATAAGTCTCTAACAACAGCTCATCTGTTTCTCTCACAGCGAACCTGACTATATGCTCCCCTATTCTGCCTTCCTAGAGACTGTGACCATCTTGTCAACATCTCCTTAAACCAACCTATTACATGTCTTCACTGGAATACTTCATTGTGCCTCAGGCTTCTCTTCTGTAGGTTTTAATGTCCCTTTGGATTTTCAGTTTCCTCAAGGAAACTGAAAATACTGCCAAGATGTTCCCAAGTATTAGAAAAAAATAATGGTAAACAATACAATATATTTGAATTCATACTATGATCTTAGCACTCAAGAAGACTTTATTTTCCCCATTACATATACAAATTCATCAAATTCTGGAAAACAGGAAGGGAGGAACAGGACTTTATTATTATTTTTTAATCTTAATTTTAAAAATCCTGAAAACAGCCTCTGTCCCCTTTCTCCCACCCTCCCAAATTTTTCAATTCTTCACTTGAATTAACCTCCTAAGAGCCAAAGCCATCAGATAGCTGAGGCACTATCTGGTCCATCAGCGGAGCCCAGCCACTCCAGAGAGGTCGCAGTGAGCCAGGGGCGCAGGGCCCGGGTTCTGGGAGCTGTGATAAGCTGAACAGAGCCTCCCGCAGACACTGCAAAGCAATTAAAACTGCAAAAGAGCTTCTCTCCCTCCCTTTTCCTCTTTCTTCTCCCTCCAAAGTTGAATCAAAGTGATTTGATAAATTATTCTTTTCAGAGCTAACCACTCGAGAAAAAAAAATGGAAAGAAAGAAGAAGGAAAAGAAAAGGGAAAGTTGCTCTTGAGAACTCTTTACTAGCATGAATTCCCAGCACTCATTACAGATCCACACAAGAGGGAAGGCAATGGAATAAAAGAGGGAGTTTTATTGCAAGGCATGCAGGAAAGAGGGAAAGGTTCTTCTCAGTCTCAAGAGTCTGGTCGGCATTGGAGGCCCCGTTAGGCCTCATGCCTTTGAAAGGAACATCTCAAACTCTAAGAGTTAACTTAGATCTTTAATGGAAGGAAGAAGCATCTGTGTTCTCCATCAAGGCAAGGGAGGTGCCCTGAAGCCTGGCTGGGTCAATACCTTCGTAGTCAGTTAGAGCCACAGGGGGCAAGTCAAATAACCAGGACCCCCTTATAAGGCAAAGGAAAGAAGGCTCTGGAGAGTTTAGCAGGGCCTCTGGGGAAGGCTGCTATCAGACAAGAATATCAAAAAACAAACCAAAAAAACCCAGAAAAGTTGGGGAGAAGAAAAAAAATAAGAATTTAAGACATCAGTCAAGGCACAAATTTAGAAAGCACTCCATAAATATATTTCGCATGAATGAACAGCTTTCTTGCTAAAATTTGCATATAGGAAAGTTAGATTTGTGCAGTCTCCATTGTGTGAAGATGAAGCAGAAATGCCTCAGATTCCAATACTATTAGAGGTATCAAAACAACCACTAAAACCATCAGTCATATTTGAGGAGATGAAAAATGAAGGATTAAAACTCCCCTGGCCTCTGAAAGGGAACACGGAGGACGACCTTTAAACTCTAAGCTTAATTCTGTGAACAGAAGGCCTGATGGATTGCTAACAATCTGAGTCATTCAGTCAGCTAGGGATTCAGTTTCATAAATATGATATAAAGGCAAATGACAATTGTCCTGTGACAGTTGTGACATGACATTATGACATTGTGCCATAAAAGGACTCTTTTCCCCCAAACATTTCTTCTCCCCGGTCCTCAATCACACTCCGCCTCACCAATCTCGTCACTTCTCTGTACTTGAAGCAAATAAAAAATTAAAACTATATTTCTTTCTTTGGCCCAGTGGAATTGTAACACTTTGTGAAATAGTGATAAGAATGTATTCCTCGTGTTGGCAAATTTGAAGTGTGAGGGAAGAATGCTCTGAAAGAGCCTGAATAAAGAAAATGTGGACAAAGAGTGAGAGAGAAACAGGGTATGTGAATGACGAATGCCACTGGGGAAGCCCAAGGCTGAAAGAAATGGAGACATATAATCAAAGATTCTTTTCCCTTACAGTGGGAGTTGATTTCTTCTAGATGGCCAAGTTAAGGAGACATCCAATATCTCCTGGAGAGTATTATTCTTCCCAGTTCCTTACCACACACTTTCCACCAATCATGTTTCAGTGGTCTCTGCTATCTGAATGTTTGCAATATCAAAGTCATTAAAGAAGCACCTGGCTAGGTGTCAAGGCTACAGACATGGATACAACACAGTAGCCTTCTTCAGGGACTTTTAGCCTAATCGACAAACTAGATATATAAATAAAAAATTTCAATATACCTAGTATGGTGGGAGCTCACAGGGGTGGTATCTAACCCAGACCAGAACAGAGATAGGAAGATGGAGGAGATGGAGCTCTAAAAGTTGAAGATAATGAAAGGACAAAGGGCATTTCATACTAGGTGCGCAAAAGGAGTACTAAGTTCATAAGCATGCAATAACACAACATGACTGGGAACCATAAATTGATATGATTAGAGTATAAAATTTCAGGAAGTGCAATATATGAGACTAGAGAGATAAGTAGGGGCCAGAATACTCTGTAACATAATAGCTCTGCACTTGGAGATGACCCTAACTTGCACCCATCACTTCCATTCATTATCCCATTGTCCTGAGCTTAGTTAAAGGGCCAGGTGTAGCTTAAAGGGATGCTGAGAGATAATGTAGTTAAGTAGTCAATGTTCCAGGATCAAGGGAAGGACGGATATTGAGAGCACAACTGGCAGCCTTCAACATATTTACACTACTGACTTTAGAGAGCTATTGATGAATCTAAAGATGGGAATGACATAACTATATTTGAAACCCCAGTAAAGTGTTCTTATAGAAATATAGAGAATGTATTATATCATGTAATGGAATCAGAGAAACTAGCTAACAGAATGAGTAAGGTGCTGATGGAAATCTGACCAAGGTGGAAGATTGTGGCCTGGAGTTGAGATTAAGTTCATTTAATGAGAAAAAAAAAAGGAATAATTTTTTGTATGCTTTGTTGACTAATGTCTACCCTGGTCATACATCTCCATCATTTCGAATTATTTTTGCCAAATGAAACTCATTTTATCAGTGAGGGTTCCAGGCAAAAGGAACAACTTACATAATCACCTAGAGAAGAGGTAGAGAGAATGGCTCGCATCAAAGAATCGAAGACTTCACAGACTGTGTAGATAGGTTTTAGTGAGAAAAGACTCAGGTTACAGATTTTGCAGCCTCGCTTAGGCTATGCTACAGATTTGGGACTTTATCTGGTAATGCAGAACCACTGCACAAGGGTAAACAAGGAAGTTGCATCTTCTACATTTTTTTTTTCCATCATCAACATTTTTGTTGTTGAAAGATCACCTGGATGCAGAGCAGGAATTGGATGAGAGGTGAGAGAATTGGATTCTCTCCCCACGTGGAAAAACAGGCAGAATTACAGTTCCGATAAGTAATTTACAGTGAAGGTAGGAAGGCAGACAGAGTTTACTGAAGAAAGCAGATGTCCTATACTGACTCAGGAGCCAGCAGACGGAAGATTATCAGAATACTACACGAAGGGAATAGTTAAGAAGGATTGAGCCAAGGGTACTGTTTTAAAGACAGACTCTGAAGGGCCATCCATCAAAAATAGCTCCACTGTTCAGTTCCACTGCTAACAGGTGATGAAACCTGATCCATAAAACATTCCCAGGGTGTCACTGAGTTGAAACATTGGAGGATTTTACTCACCCTGAATAAGAAATCACTTCCAGGGATTGAATTTTAACAGATTATCTTTTCCTCCCACTTGTCTCTCTCTGTCTCTCTCTGTCTCTCTCTCTCTGTCTCTCTCTCTCTCTCTCTGTCTCTCTGTCTCTCTGTCTCTCTCTCTCTCTCACACACACACACACACACACACACACACACTGTTTTAAGTGTATGGCTGTATTAACTATAGACAAGATGGGAAAGGCAAGAGACCGCTCATTTTATGTGCTGTTGTTATGACTGATTCACTCATTCAGTCATTCATTTATACATTCATTTTCAGTATTCATAGAGTTCATTTAGGGAGTTGTGAATCCTGTAGTGGAAACAAAAGCAGTAGGTGTTACAGGATCTCCTTTCAAAGATCAATGAGCTTAAAATCATAAAATCCCAAGTAAAATTCTACTCTAAATCATGCGTGACATTCCATTACAATATTTACTTATGTGGTGGACCAGCCTCTGAACAATTCCTATCATAGTGTATTTCCTACCACCAGGTAGCTTATTAGGAGTTATTTAGTTCTAGAATACAGCTCTAGTTTCTAAATTTTTTTTTTTGCGGTATGGGGGCCTCTCACTGTTGTGGCCTCTCCCGTTGCGGAGCACAGGCTCCGGACGCGCAGGCCCAGCGGCCATGGCTCACGGGCTCAGTTGCTCCGCGGCATGTGGGATCTTCCCGGACCAGGGCACGAACCCGTGTCTCCTGCATCGTCAGGCGGATTCTCAACCACTGCACCACCAGGGAAGCCCATCTAGTTTCTAAATTTTATCTGGTAAACTAATTATTGTCATTTAGAATTTCAAAAAGTATCTAATCTCTCTTTCATATTACAGCATTTCAAGATTTTGAAGACTTTCTCATTCTATTTCCCATTATAATTTCCAGGTTAAATAATCAAGAGTTCTTTCAGTATTTTCTCATATGTCATGAATTTCAGACATTCTATCACCCTATTTACCTATATCAATGTGCATTCTACATTTGTTAACGTATGGTTTAATTATGTAAAGAGAATTCAATATAATATTGATACTTCAAGTGTGGTCAGAGTAGCTGGAATAGAGCTATTCACTTGCCTCGATTGCTCAATAAATTTTACTTCAAGGACTTCCATTTGGGGCGGTACAGAAAACCAGACACTGTGAGAGACCCCTCTACTGCAATACAACTATATTCCAGAAAAATTATAAGGGTGTCTTTAAACATGTGAGCTGAATGTCCAGTTCAAAGTATAGAAAAATTGCATCAGAATAAACCCAAAGAAATAGAAAAAAAAATTAATATAGTAGGATAAATTAATAAAATAGGAAATAATGATAAAATAGACATTTGACAAAGGCAAAATATATTCCTCTGAAAAGACTAAAAATAGACAAAACTTTGTCAAAACTGATTAAGAAAAATAGAGAAAATAGACATGCAAAAAATTTAAATTGTAGTAACAGAAGTATGTGAACACTTTTATGCCCATAGATTTGAAAATTTAAGAAGCTTGGACACATCCTATACAAATACAACATATCAAAACTGATTCAAGAAGAACTGGAGAGTTTGAAGAGTCCTATAATCAATCACTAAAATACAGAGTGAACAGCTAAAAATCTTCCCATGAAGAAATGATTTAGCTTAGTTTTATAAAAGGTTCTATCAAACTTTTATGAAAGAGGTCATGCTAACCTAATAAATAATTTTTTTGCTAGTGAATTTATATACTTTTTTCTAGTAAATAGAAAAAGAACACTTGCTGATTTCACGAGGCTAGGATAACACTGATACCAAAAGCAAGCAAGGATCATATTAGAAAGGAAAAGTATAAACCAATCTCAATCATAACCTTAGATGCAAAACTTCTAAACAAAATACCAATAAAAAAATTCACAGAAGTGCGTCAAAAAGAGAATACACTACAATCCAGTTGATTTCATCTCGGGCATCAGAAAGTAATAAATTTATAGACTTAATTTACTCTATTTCCAGATTTAAAAGACAACAAATATGCAATTATCTCAAAAAACACAGAAAAAGTATTATGATAAAATTAAACATTCCATAACAAAATTTTAGCAAGTTAGGAATAGAGGGAATTTTAAAAATGTGTTCAAAAATATCTACCCCCTTTATCCTCCCCCTGCAAAATGCCCAGTGGGCAACTGCATATGAAGAACAGAAGCTTATAAAAGAGAACAAAGCTGGAGATACTGCCTTGTATTCATATGGGTGGAAGTGATTTTTGACTATACAAAAATGAATGTACTTAACTCTACCATATGCCCAACTTCACGCTGATTTCAACATCAGTTAAAATCTCTAAATGTTACCCATACCTGGTATTTTTTAGCCTTTTCTCCTCTCCCTCCAAGATATTTATCCTAAACTTCTCCAACTTTTAAAAAACAAAAGCCAGGAAAAGACACACCTTGAGGGCACTTTCTGATCTTCTCACTGTCACAAACCTCCCCTGAGACAAGGGAGAACAAAGTCTGGCTACTTGCTTGAAAGAAGAAATGGAGCATTAAGAACTGGGAGGAAAAAAAAAAAAAAAAACCATCTCAGAAAACTGGCCACATTAAGAATTGGAGTTAGGTACTTTAGGCAAAGAGGAGCAACTAAAAAGTTGTTTGATTTTTTCTTTTCTTTTTTTTTTAACAAAGTGATAATGTTAAAGCAAGATTTTGGGAAAATTCACTCAAAGGAATGGAGGAGATAGAAACCAGAGGTGAGGAGATAATCATATTATGATAAACAGATGGACAGAATATAAATCAGCATTTTCCAACTTTTTCCTACCTTATGGGCAGTTGTGTCTCCAGTGGTTCACACTTTTGAAGCTTTTGTCAGATTATTAAAAATAATGGATGGAGTCAGTTTATCCCAATTCACTCACTGGGATGGTTGATTTTATATGTCAACTTGATTGGCCATGGGGTGCCCAGATTAGACATTATCTCTGGGTGTGTCTGTGAGGGTAATTCCAGATGAGATTAGCGTTTGAATCAGTGAATTCAGTAGGGTACATTACCCTATCCAACTTGGGTTGGCACCATCCAATCCATTTGAAGGACTGAATAGAATAAAAGGCAGAGGAAGTTTGTTTTTGCCTTACTGTTTGAGCTGGGACATCAAATATTCTTCTGCCCTCAGATGGGGATTTGAACCATTGATTGGCTCCCCTGGTTCCCAGGCTTTAGGACTGAACTACACCATCCTGGGTCTCCAGTTTGCAGACCACAGATGGTGAGACTTCTCAGCCTCCATAATTATATGAGCCAATTCCTCATAATAGATGTAAGTAAACAGATACATATATAAATAAACAAAAAAGTAAGTATTGGTTCACTTTCTCTGGAGAACCCTGACGAGATACACTTGCCAATCCTATGGAAATGCAGTTAAGGTGATATTGATGAGGAAGGCATAGGCATTGTTGGTAATGGGAACGTGAGCATTGCAGGGCAGCAATGAGAAAAGAATTTAAAGAAACTTCTACAAATTAGAATTTAGTAATACGTCTAGAGGGTCAGACCTTAGTCTCTGCTTTTAAAGGAATATTTTCCATTTTCTGTAAAGTTCTTCCAACACTAATTTCATATGTATCAGAAACCTTCTCACCTACCACAAAGTCCAAATAATTAGATTATTCTTTAATGATTTTTTTGGAGGGGGTAAATTGTTGGTATTATTGTGAGAAACAAAGTGGAAAAAAAAAAAGAGAATACAAGCGATGCCTTGTGTAATTGCCTACAATTTTTAACGTCTTTCAAGTTGACATATGACAGCCTTGGAATGAGGTAACACATATAAGAAGGAAAACAAGCCATTTTCAAATTCCCCCATCTCTGGTGGTGGCATATTCATCTCCAGATCCTCTCAGTTCAAAATTCTATACTTGAATTATTTTCTTTATGTGCACCATATTAAATCAGCAAACTAATCCTTCTCAGTCTTCCCCATGTTTCACTGATTTGCTCATTCTTTTCATTTCCACATTTCTTAATTCACGTCTGGATTCCTGCAACCATTCCCTGGTTGGTTCTCCCTGGTGTCTCTCTCCATCCCTACCCACGGATGACAGAGAGCCAGCTGGAATACGTCGTTCAATTTGCTTTTCCAAAACCTGATCTATGGACTCAGATGCAAAGCTTTCTGGTAAATGATTCATTCTTATGGATCCAAAATCACCCCTGTCTTATTCCTCAAAAGAGTCCTTCCCTTTCATGAAATGAAATCCAATCTGCTTGATGCTCTTGACTTGTTAACTCACACATCTGTGCCTTCTTCCTTTATAACAGCACCTACTCTACTTTCTGCCAATATGTTTTTATCTTCCTTCAAAACTCATCTCCAGCGAGACTTTCCTGACTCCTCTGTGTCAGCTCTTACACTCCACATCCCTGTGTGTGTGTATAAACATGCATAGGCCCACACCTACTATTATTCACATGTTACATTATGATTTCTCTCTAGTTGATTCACTCAGGTCTCCATAAAGCTTAAACAATTTTTGTGAATGTTTTTATTAACAGTTTCATTCAATAAAATTCCAAAGCTGAGATGGACAGTTATTGTAATAGATGGAAGAGTCATGATTGAATATCATTTCAACAGAATTTTTTAAATGGTGAGGTTTTCAAGAGGTGAAATTAGGAAACAGATGGAAGTACCGCACTTGGGAAGTAGTGGGAAGAGCACTAGTGTTATCACTAAACAGTGTGCAACCTTGGCAAGTCTATTTACTACTGAACTTCAACTTTCTTTACCTGGAAAATAAAGATATTGGACCAAGTGGTCCCTAGTATTCTTTTTTTTCCCATTTTTTTTTTCAATTGTTGTATAGTTGATTTACAATGTTTCCGGTGTACAGCAAAGTGATTCATTACACACACACACACACATATATACATATATTTACACATACACATATATATTCTTTTCAGACACACTATTATATATAAAATAAACAACAAGGACCTACTATATAGCACAGGGAACTATATTCAATATCTCGTAATGACTTATAATGGGAAAGAACCTAGTACTCTTTTCAACTCTAATCTTCTATGTTAAAGGTAGCAGATGTGTCTTCAGTTATGGCTGGCACCCAATAAGAATCCCCACTCTAATCCCTGGGGTTGTGAATATGTTACCTTACATGGCAAAAGGGACTTTGAAAATATAATTAACATTACAAACAGATAGGCCTTGAAATAGGGTGATTATCCTGGATTACCAGGCTGGGTCCAATGTAGTCAAATGAACTTTTAAAAGCAGAAAATGAGGTCAGAGAGGTTGGAAGCATGAGAAGGACTCTACCTATCACTGCTGGCTTGAAGATGAAGAAGGCCACCTGGAGAGCATAGAAGGAACTGAATTCTCCCACAATCAGTGAACTTGGAAGAAGTCCATGAGCTCCAGATGAGAAACACGGCACAGCAGATACATTGATTCTAGCCTAGTAAGACTCTGAGCAGAGAATGTAGCCATGCTGTGCTGAATTTCTTACCTACAGAACTGTGAGATAATAAATTTGTATAGTTTTAAGCTGCTAGGTTTGTTATAGCAGTAATGGAAAAATAATGCACTCTCTAAGAACAGGGTAATGCATTTCTTGTTCTTCGAAACCATCTTGTAACAAACACATCTTGTAACAAACATAGAGTAATCTTGAAATATCCAGAGGGCAGCTGAATGTAAAACACTAGAGCTCATAAGAGAGAACAAAGCTGAAGGTACTGACCTTAAGTCACCTACACAAAAGAAATTGTTGACTCTACAAAAATAAATGCACGTACTAAAACATCCAAGTAAAGCTAGGAGAATAGAAGCATTTATGCCTAAGTCTTTAACAATGTCTGCATTTTAGTGATGAGAAAATAAAGGAGGCAGAATTAAGGAGACAGAGAAGAAATGGTCAGATATTAGGTTGATAGAAGAAAAATATGTGTATATGTGTGTGTGTCACACACACACACACATACACACACACAAAGGTGGAGAATTATTAGTAAGAAGAGGTGGTTACACCAGATGGCCTCCATCATTTGAGTAAGGAGGAAGCTAAATCTGTTGAAAGTGGTGTTTATTGGAACATTAACAAGAAAGTTCTGCAGTAGTCTTTGCATGAAGGTTCCAGAACATCTATTAGAGATAACATAATGCTGCCTCACTGGCCATAGGGCCAGAATGATTTGTGGTGAGTCAGGAGTATAAAAGTGTTTGCATCTTCTTCCAGGATGCACTGTGATTTAGAACCTGGAGAGCCATTATGACAGGTGACTGTGTTCCAAGCTTGGGAATTGGTACACTTTGTACAGCAGCAGATTAGTGGAGGAACATTCAACCTAGAACCGTGGGTAGAACAGATTTTGGAGAGCTCTTATGACAGGAAGGAGCAGGCTGTGTGCCAGGTTGAAGTAATTGAGATCCCAACAGGAGGGATGACAAGGCTTTGTTGTGCTGGAGAGTAAAAGAGGTGACAAGCAGCCTGCCTTCCTGACTGCAGCAATTTTCCGTATAGATCATCATATTCAATCTTTTCAACTTTAAAGCAGGTACTATTTATGCTCATTTTCTAGATCAGAAATAGAAACTCAAAAGTTTATGTGGCTTATCCAAGATCCTATAACATGTCAGAAGCAGAACTTGGGTTTGCAGCCTTTGCATCTGCCCCTAAGTTCTGCAGGAGATTAAGTGTCTACAGGGACCAGAACCTCTGCTGGCCAAGCCTATGCCCTTTCAACATCATCACACCATCTTTCAAAACCATACTCTTAGTTATACCCAAGCTCCTTAATAAGCATTTTTATACATATTGATTGTTTTATTCTCACGGCACACCTGTGGGGGTGAAGATTTTTATCCCCATTATATAAACAAGGAAACTGAGGCTTAGAGAATGTTAAGAGACCTAACCAAATAACACAGCTAGTTAAGGAGAGTTAGCATTCTTATACTAACTTTAACCTTACCATCAGCACGTTTTTTCTCTAAATACCAGATACCTGCATTCTTTGCATCTTTTCCTCTTAATTGTTTTAGCCTCTCTTCCTGTCCTGGTTCATGTACATCAAATTCTAGCACCCTGTGTCCATTTCCCACTTTGCCCAATTGGAGGCAAGGCAAGTGACCCAGCCATCGCTTGGTAAGAGTACCTGAGCTCAGAAGCTACTATGCCTTCTTAGAGATCATCTTCTTTGGAACGGCATGCGGGATTTGGGTAGGTCCTTTCTCGCGCTATTGCAAATCATATGGAATTGATGCAGTTCAATACGGATACTCTCAGAAGACTGACAGCTTCTGTAAAAAAGCTGGCTAAGTTAATTTGTGTGTGAAATGGTAGAACATGAACCAGTTAGATAAAGAAAAGAAGAAATAATAGATGTCTTAGAGAAGAGAAGAAAATGGAATAGTGAAATGCAGAGGAAACAACAGCAAAATAAATTCAGAGGAAAAGATGGGACCTCGTCACATGGAAATAAGTTCTATGAAAACTGCTAAATAACAACAAAAGCAACAACAACTCCTTAAAATGCAGGCTAAAAAGAATGTGTGTCTCCCTCTTTCTTCTACTCCCCCAGTTCACTTATCAGAGAATCTTCTAGATAAACTGCAACTAAATTAACTAAGATTTGTTTTTTCTACCTGATCTTAGGATACCTCTTTATTCCCAAATTTCCACCCAGTAGGGAATTATGTGTATTTATCATTTATTTTATCCTTTTCCCTGATCTATCTCACTCTCTCCTTTAGGAATCAGATGAAATGAGAATATGGGAGGAGGAGGAGACCCATTGAAGGTTGGCTGGTACCTTTAGTCACTATATTAATGAGGCCAGGACATGCCACCGCACAGCCTAGGGAATAAAATTCCTCAGTTATGACCACGACAACACTGGCCATTTCTAGACTTTGAAAATGACAGTGAATCAGAGGCAACATCTAACACGCCATTGGATTTCAGTAACTTTAATGTAGACGATGAGCAAATAATTTTATGAATTCCTCTTTGTATCTAGGCAGTGACCGGCTTTAAAACAGTAGTAACTCTTCCCTCATATACACTTGAAGATAATTTGTTTTCCCGGAAATCTCAGGGCCCCTGTAGAAAACAGGATTTTGTACCTTCTGTAGTAGGAGACTCAATTGTGAGATGGAGGCTCCCTCTACTGGACATACTGTTAGTTGCCGGTGTGAGTTCTAACCCGCTTTGAGTTGCTAATTCCTTGTGACTGGTGTCTGATTATGGCTAATGAAGTGAGCACCAAAGAAAATATCTAATTAACATGTACAGACACCATTGTTCGCGGAAAGTCTAGAATCAACAATCTATTATGAATAATTTAGCATTTATTTTCTACTGTCTTTGTGCTTGTTCACTGTAGATATCTAGGATTTTTTTTTTTTCTTCCTATTTCTGTAACTAGGCTGTCAAATTTAAGGATGGGGTTTTCATGTCATACTGACCCCAATGCAAATGACAAGTTTCCACTTACTGGATTGGAAGCATGATTTTTCTATTTACTATTTGTATTACTTGGGTAAGTTTATTAACTTCTCAGAGCCTTGGTTTCTTAATATTGGGAAATAAAGTAACAGGCTTTCCTAGGCTTGTGAGAATTAAAAAGAAAATATATGTCAGTACATACATAACTTTTCGTCACACGGTAGAAAATTATTCTCTAAGTAGTTAATACATGTTAATTTCATTTTCATTCCCTAACCTCCTCATAAGGCCCGGTCAATGGATTTAACTAGAAACATGTGACTTGTAGTAGCTAAACCAGTAACAATTGAATTTGTCTTAATTTTGAAAAAGTATACTGAAATGAACAAGTATCTATCTGCTATCTTTTCTGATCAGGCAATATGTTAGAGGCAGAGGCTATAAAAAGGACTGAAACAATATTGCAGGGTCCTTCTTTCATTTCCCCCCCAGACTACACAGAGAAGAGAAAGCTCTGTCTCCTGCTTCTGTCTTGGTTCCTGCTCTGAGACATCCCTGGTACTACTCATTGTAATTGCACTAATCTTTAGCCATCTATCTTGGACTCAAACTTCCCCTTTGTGTACTTTCTGTCCAGGACAGCCTGCCATTCAACACATACTTATCTTTCTCCTCCAAATCTCTTTTTTTTCACTCCCTTCTCTCAACCCTTTGAAGACCCTGTGATGGTGCTGCTTTCTCACTTGGTACCTTTCACGATGGGCGTTCAATAGCTCCTCTATTGTTAATCCATATATTCTATTGTTAATGTTTCTCCCTTCTGAAGTATCTTATTCCACAACAAAGACCACTACCCAGAAACACAGAGAAATAAATATGTGAGACTCAGACTCACTTGAACCTAGAGAACACAGTTCATGCTCTTAACCTGCCTTGAACAAATAGCACCAAATACACTATACCCGTAAGAAAGAAATAAGAAACCTCTGGATTAGTGTGTCGCCACTGGAACTCTGGAGTTTGTAATATCTGGAGTAATCAAAAGCATGGTATGCAAGTCTGATGCACACTTCATTCCTAGAAGCTTTAAGATATAAACTGCACTTTAGGAAAGCACACGTGTCAAGGTGCTGTAAAAACAAAACAACCAATAAAAATTCAATAAAAAATAAAATGCAGACTGTCACACATCAGAATAACTCTTTATGCATAATAGCCTTTAACAAATCAAATAGGTTTCTGCTATGGACTGAATGTTTGTGTCCCCCCAAGATTCATGTACTTTTGGCCCTTAAACAACAAAATTCATGTGCCATTGACCCTTGAATTGTGTGGGTTCACTTTTACGTGGATTTTGATAGTAAATACTACAGTAATAAACAATTTGCAGTTGGTTGATTTCATGATTGCAGAATAACAGATATGGAGGGCTGACTATAAGTTATATGCAGATTTTCAACTGTGCCAGAGGGTCAGTACCCCTAATCCCTGCATTGTTGAAGGGTCAGCTTTATTGAAATCCTAAACCCTAGTGTGGTGGCATTAGGAGGTGAGTAGATTATGAGGGTGGAATTCTCATGAATGGGATCAGTGCCCTTATAAAAGAGATCCCAGAGAAGTCACTTTTCCCTTTCAACATGTAAGGACACAGCAAGAAGACAACTTTATGAGGCAGGAACTGAGCTCTCACCAGACACTGATTTTGCCAGCACCTTGATCTTGGACTTCCCAGCCTCGAGAACTGTGAGAAATAAATGTTTGTTGTTTAAGCCACCCAGTCTATGATATTTTGTTATGGCAGCTTGAATGGACTACAACAGTTTCTTTTCCTAGAGTTTCAAACATGATAATATGAATTACAACTCTCCAGGGGAGGGAAAAGTATATAATAGTTATTAATTTAATAAATCCCAGAGCCATTTTTATTTTACAGTTCATCTCACTTGAGTTGAATTTTCTTCCTTGAAAACATCAATCTCTCTAGCAATTATATCTTAAATGCTGTCTTGCAGATTGGACCATAAGCTCCATGAAAGCAAGGATGGCATTAGCCTTGATCTCTGAGGCATCCCTAGTACTTATTACAATGCCTAATACACAGCAGGCATTTAATCCATGTGTTGAATTCAATTGACCTAAACTGAGCATTTTTCCTTAAAATATTTTTTTAAACCAGGTACACTTGAGAGATTGTGTAAAAACAAGATTCTGAAACAAATCACTAGAAACCCCTAAGGCTTCAAGAATATTTGAGTCTATAAAAGTTAGTAAGGTTTGGTTTAAAAATGGCAGCATAGGAGACAGAGTGTGGTGCGGGGCAAGGGATAATTCACTATTGTAATGATTTTCTGCCATTCCCTCCCTATGGTCTCTTTCTCTCCCTGAAGTTCTTTGAGTTTTTGTGTGTTTTTTTTTGAGTTTTTATATTTGTTTTTCTTAGTCACATGTAATAACTAAAAGAGAACAATTGAGTCAGAGATTCTCTGCCACAGTTAGAATTTCAGCACAGACATGCTTTATATATGGATCCCAATGAAGACGAAAACGATTCAAACCCACAGACACTCTTAATATCCATCTAAGTCTTCACACCTAGCTGTACGTCCATAGACTGACTATGTGTCGATGCTGATGTATCTACCTAGTAACCTTGCTTGGCTGGAAACTATTATATTTTCTGACATTTTATCACTGCACAGAAGTCACAAAGTATCTTCCTAACTTTCTCCTCACCCTAACAAGGATAAGATTTAGGACTAGGAGAATCAGGGAAGGGGTCCAGGCACCCCACAAGAATATCTGCCAAGAGGAATTGTGAATTAATTAAAGATCTGGGCAGGATGAGGGGCACTGCTGACATAGAAAGCCAAGAGCCTAAAGCTAGTCTAAGAGTCATGCTAAGTCCCAAGGTTAGTACTAACAAGGCAGGATGAAGTACTCTCCACATAGCAATGAATTTGCAAAGACCTGTTCTAAGCTGGGACACAGAGAACAGAATTAAGAGGATGGCATCTCAAATCCATTTTGACTCACACTGATATTCTATTGGTCTTTCCACTGACATGCTACCTTGCTTTCTCTGGGTTTTGGCCTCCCAATGTCATATTGATACAACCTCTATATTCCATGCGACCCTTCTCTCTCCTCCTCTCCCCTCCTCTGCCTTTCTCTCCCTCTGCTTTTTTCCCCTGCTCATTCACACATTCCCTCTCACCCTCCCCCAGCTCGTGTCTATGTCTCTTGTGTGACTACGTCTGTGTGTGCCTGTTGTGGGAGAGGCCTTTGTTCTCAATTTTCCCGGTATGCTCTCCCTCATGCAGCAATCATTGTCAGAAATACCATGCCAATATCATCCTCAGGCTGACAGAGGTACATGTCAGCACTTTAACAGACATTCAAGTGGATAGAATAGCCATGAATAAAAAAATATAATCAGAAGAATTCTTAGAGAACAACCTCTACTAATTAGAAAAAGAAAGGTATGAACCTACAAGAGAGGTACTGTTATTAGTTGGTCCATTAACTATGAAAAATTCCATCGGCATTATAGCTGAATATTATGAAAAGGAAGAAGGAAAATGGTAGAGTTGCACGAAGGAGAGAACCATTCTCCCTTTATTCTCTATCATTAGTCATTGTTATTTACTCTCCGAATTACACAGTGCTTCTAGCCATCTACCTGCCATGGAAATCTTCAATTATCCCAAGAGTTCTGACCATTGAAACTCATGTAGTTCATGTGGTTGCTGATGGAGGTGGATATGAAACGGGTTTTACCTGTAACCTACAGCTAAGCCCCTGGATCCCAGTGGCCATGTCACATAACATCTGAAAGTGTGAATCTGGAGTTCAGAAGGGAGCTGAACAAAGAAAATGCAGTGGCTTGGCTTACATGTGGTCTCTAAAACAAGAAAAGTGGGTGAGATGACCTGGTAAGACAATACAATAAAGAAAGAGGATTCTGAATTGAGATCCGAGGCAGTCCAACATTTAGAAGTTGGGAGGATTCAAAGGTACCCACAAAGGAAAGTGAGAAACAGTCAGAAAGATAGGAATAATATCATGAGAACTGGGGTCATAGAAGCCAAGTGAAAACAGTGTTGCAAGAGGAAAGGCAAAAGCAAATGTGCTGAAAGCTGCTTAGATGTAAAATAAGATGAGAGTGGCAATAAAGTGTTTCTTGAATTTGGCAATATGTTGGTCACTGGTGAATTTAGCTAGAAACATCAATGGAACTGTGGTGGGTATAGGGCAAGTTGGAGAGAGACAAATAATGGAAGGAAGGGAGAAAGTTATTCATAATTAAAATTTAAAATAATAAACAAAAAACACTGCTGGTCATGAACGGAGAGTGAGAGAGTGGGGGACAGCATGGGTTTTTTGTGAAAGACGAGAAAGAAGTAAGACTGTAGATTGAGGGCACGGCCTCATAGTCTCAAGGGTTTGTGTTGGCTTGCCATGTGTGTTAGAGTTTATTTAAATGCTGATGGTGAGGGTACAGTAAAAAGAGAATAAGTGAAGATTTGGGAGATTCTATGTGTGCACGTATGAGTGTGTGTGTGTGTGTGTGTGTGTGTGTGTGTGTGTGTGTGTGTTGTTCTATAACTGATGGAATAGTGTCTCTCAGAAAGAGGGGGAGGTTAAGATTCAGAAAATTTGAAGAGCTGCACCTTTGGAAGGAGGAGGGATGCTTTCTCCATAGTA
The DNA here is from genome assembly GCF_026419965.1 of Kogia breviceps. Taxonomy (NCBI): domain Eukaryota; kingdom Metazoa; phylum Chordata; class Mammalia; order Artiodactyla; family Physeteridae; genus Kogia; species Kogia breviceps. The sequence continues at coordinate 87,659,209 of NC_081314.1, read as the reverse complement.
ACTAGAGAGGAGAGAAATAAAATTATAAGTAAAGGCAGATTTGTAGATTAGATAATGGGAAGCAGACAAGGAGAATTGTGCCATTTGCTAGCTGGTGTTTTCCCTGTGGAGAAAGCTGTTGGAACATCACTGCATTTTCCCATAAAAGCACATGCCAATGTCTCCAACATAGATAACGATGCCATATGAATAAGCAAAATAAATGCACTGGAAATTGTAGGTGCTTGATATGTGAGTAATTTCAGAATTTTAGTTTGAGTATGTTATCAAAAGATATAGCACTAAAAAAGGAAATACAATAAATGTTAAGCAATATTTAGCAGCTACCTTGCAATACAGTGTTCTGAGCTTTTCAGAATATTTATCTTTGAGCCCAGTCCATCCCAGAACAGTTTCCCAGCACTATGTCAGCGTCACTTTTAGAGGTATTGTCAAGTGCTATTCTAGTAAGTGCCAGTTAACCACACTGCCTTTTGGTTTAAGCAAATAACAACACACAGTGTGTGGGCGTATGCATTTTTTAAATCATGTGCTGATATGTCACCAAACATTTAAATGCCATCAGCATTTAAATAGATTCTAACACACATGGCAAGCCAACACAAACCCTTGAGACTATGATGCCATGCCCTCAAGCTACAGTCTTACTTCTTTCTCATCTTTCACAAAAAGCCCATGCTGTCCCCCACCCTCTCATTCCCCATTCATGATCATCAGTGTTCTTTATTATTTTAAATTTGAATTATGAATAATTTTCTCCCTTCCTTCCATTATTTATCCCTCTCCTACTTGCCCTATACCCACCACAGTTCCACTGATGTGTTTCCAGCTAAATTCACCAGTGACCAAAATTTCAGTACTTGGAAAATGTAATCATAATGTAATAATTTCTGCTTACAGAGCATATTCATGGATGGGCAAATACCTATGTTTTTCAGATTTGCTCAATTTTTTTTTTTTAAACTTGTGATTACCATCAATTTACTCAAAAAGAACAAAGTCATGTTACTGCTTATAATGCTTATAAGGAAGCAGTTAAGTCATGTTAATGTTTTTTACATTTTTATGTTTGATGATATCATCTCTTTGTATTTATCAGAGGACAAAGGTAGTTTTCAAAATATCCAATATTTTTATAAATAATATTTCATAATGCAAAAATTGTAGTATCATTGAAGATTCAACTTGGAGTGTTGCTTAATGTCTAGAATTCTATTTAAAGTTGAACATTAAGGAACAGAAGAACTACCAGGTCTCAGGTTTACAGGTAATTCTGATGAAGGTGGTAAGAGTGATGATGCTGGAGTTGTACTGCTAGTGATGCTTAGATGTATGATACAAATTCAGGGTAAACACTTTTCCCAAAAACTCACATAAAAATGTCCAGTGGATCGAAGGACACTCTTCTTTCACATCTTATCCACAATCTCCATGCAAAAGAGACAGAGGAGGGAGCTGAAGGCCCTCCCTGTGCTCTGTAGATTTATAGATAATAAAAATATTTCCATGTTGGTGAAACAGTACTATTGCTGGCCCAACCAACAAAGAAGGATACTTTTTTCTAGATCACAAAAATATCTCTTAAAAGAATGCTTTGGCCTTTGATTTAATACATCGTTCTCTAGGAAGGCTGCCCTATATACCACCAAGTCTATCCTACAGCTGGTCTTTCTTTACTCCACAACTAAGGGGAATAAGTGACTGGCCAGAAAATCAGCTGATAGGAGAAATACTTCCAGGAAGGAAAAATAATAGGTCAAAAGTTACAGTCAGTTCTGAGGCAGAGTGTCACTGTCTATAGCTACAGAGAAGTAGATTCAGAGTCTAGACACTGTTACATCAGATGATGAAAATGAGAATAATAAATTATCTGCAAAAATGCAATTAAAACCTTTACATAGGGCTTCCCTGGTGGCGCAGTGGTTGAGAATCCGCCTGCCGATGCAGGGGACACGGGTTTGTGCCCCGGTCCGGGAAGATCCCACATGCCGCAGAGCGGCTGGGCCCGTGAGCCATGGCCGCTGAGCCTGTGCGTCCGGAGCCTGCGCTCCACAATGGGAGAGGCCACAACAGTGAGAGGCCCGCGTACCACCAAAAAAAAAAAAAAAAAAACCTTTACATAACATTCATACTGGAACCACTAGAATTTTAGTGTCCACTGTTAAAAGAATGGGTAAATAGTTTGTGGAATATTCACTCAATGGAATATTATAAACTGATGAGAAATAAACATAATGCTGAGTAAAGAGAAAGTTCCAGAAAACTACATATATTTAATATTATTTTATGAAGCTTAAAAGCAAGTAAAACAAAGTAATTTATTATTTCAGTATATATATATTCTAAATATATGTTCAGTATATAGTCAATATATATCTATACATATTCAAATATATATTATAAATATATATATAAACATAGATAGTTTATCAAAAAGCAAATCAACAATACATACAAATTTTACTGTATTTTTACAATAGGTAAAATAGGTAAGCTTAGTGGTTACCTTTAAGGAGAGAAAAGGTGGTGAAGCAGGAAAGAAGCATATAGGTAGATGCAAATTTGGGCAATATCTCAGTCCTTAGTTTGGCTACTCGTTACGAATTTTGCTTTGTAATTTATATTTTTGTGTGTGTTATGTAATAAATATATGAGTATAAACATAAATATGTATATATCCGTGAACTATTAAACACAAAGTAAAGCAAAATAATAGTAAAATCTCAGTTAATAGATGTTATTTCCACCAGATATGAAAACACAGTATGTTTATGACACTACAGTTACAATTTTCCATAATTGAAGATTTATTTTATAGAAAGCTATCAATAAGCACATTGCATTTGGAAGGTAGCATTTATGCCCCAATTTGCATTTTATTTCATTCAGTTGACATCTTTTCCTAAATGTCTGTAGTATCCAGTATGCAACACTTAGTACTATGTACAAATATCAAAGAAATACACATTCCATTGCTTTTTCTGAATAATGATCAGGCAGTCTTGATGTTGACATAGAAGAGTCCTATCTGTTATATTATAAACTATTTATGCAGCAGTATTGCATACTCCAGATTAAGTCATCTGAGTCATTTTGAGACTTGACTATCTTTACTGTTTTCTGAAACCCACAGCATTTTGGTTCCTCACAAGGAAAGAGTTATACTAGTGTAGAATACATCCCAATAATCTAAATTAAGACTTAATATAAACTGGGATCCTGCTGCTACGTTGTGTCTCAGAAATTCCAGCAAGTCTGATTATACCAAAGGATGTCAACCAAATGTGCATTTTTCAATGTTTCTTCACCTCCACCATGAAAAAGACGCTATCTCTCAACTTTTATGAATTGTTGCCTAAATTCTGCTGGGAGAGTCATGATAATTACCACTGCTTCTACAGAGTTACAAATCTACTACATCGATTTTAGCCAAAAGATACACATCTCAAAAAATGATTTCTCTTCTATGTGAAGTCCTGACCTAATTATCTAGGAAGACTAGGATTCTCTAGGTGTGGTGTTAGGCACTAGAGAAACTGCCTCAGCTCTTTCAGGCTTCTGGTGAAGTAGATGTTAAAAACTGGGCGGGGGTTGGGAGGTCTCACCTCTGAGAATATTTTATACCTATCTTTTCGGTGAAATGTACATACCCACATGCACCAAATCAGTTTTCACTTTCAGGGGCTTATGTACTCCCGAAGTCCATTCATAGATTAGGATATGTGGGCTGGTATTGTTGTGGATTGTATGCCCAATGCCTGCATTTTCTTTGGGTCAATGTGAGTAATAAGAATGAGGTTTAGATTGTTTATCATCACCTGTGTGAATTACTACCACAATCTCCTATCTGGTCTCTCTGCTGGCAGTTTGATCAGCCTCTGTCCTCTACACTGTTACAGTAATGATCTCTTGAAAGTGAAGATTTAATCATTTAACATATGCATACACCACCACTTCCCACTAAAAAAAAAAATTTTTTAAGCTCTTTATCACTATTAGGAATAAAACCACAAAATTCCTTTGCAAAACATCCAAGACCCTTGATCTAGCTCTCTGCGTTTTGAGATTCATCTTTTACTATGCCCATCAGACTTTACGTCCTATACACTTTGCCATGCAATCTCACACTGAGCCTTAGTACAATTGTTCCCTCTTTCTGGAATATCAACCCATGGCTTTATTCTCATGTACAGAATTATTATTTATTTATTTTTTCTAAGATCCAGAGTGGGTTTCTCCTCTTTCAGGAAGCCTTCTCTAGCCCTCCCACTGTGTGTCAGATGCTCTTCCATTTTGCTCCTATAATAATCTGTGCAATCTCCTATTATAGCATTTAACAAACTGCCCTAGAGCAGGCAGTCTCCTTCTCCAGGTTGTGAGGTTCTTAATAGTATGGACTGGGTTTTTGTTACTTTATCCACAGTGATTGCAAAGGAATGCTAGACACAGTAGAAAAAACAATGTTTGTGTGGAATGAATAAGTGAAAAAAGTAGCTGTCAGGAACAATGTAGTGTAGAGGAAGAAAAACTGAACGGGATGTCTGAAGACTTTCTGGTCTGGGATCTACTACTAATTCACTGCAAACTCTTAAGAAAGTAATTTTCTTTCTGAGTTTTCTTTTCCTTTATGGAAAAATGAGGTGGGTGGACTAGATGCTCTCAAAGGTCCCTTTCAACTCTAAATTTAAATTTTTAGAAAGCTTTCTGTTTAGTTTCTCCATCTATCCAAAATGTACATTATTGGTATGTTTTATCATTTGAAGAGAGGAGGAAGATGAAAAAGTTTGAATCGCATGCACTCGACCAGGAGACACCCAGTAATGTCCTCTGATAACATTGGTGATAAGCTTTCTTTTCAGGTACTTTTTTCTGATGTAAAGCAAAAATAAAAATAAGTTTTCATGGTACTATTCTCTGTCATTTTTAAGTTAGAAGGAAGTAAGCAGATGACAGAAATGTAGCTAACCAGTTTACATTCCTTAATTCTTTTTTAAACAGTTATTTACATCCCTAAAATGGTATTTCAAACAGAAAATAAAACAGAAAAGGCATATTCCCAGCATAAAGCTTAGAAATGTGGACAAGGACCTTGTCTGTTTGGCTAACCACCAGTTTCTCTGGTGCCAGACACATATTGGTTGCTCAGTAAATATTTCTTGAATGACAAGTATCTCACCACATTTCTATTTAAATGTATCAAGGAGACCACAGTTTAGGTAAGATTAGAAATGCAGAAGAATTTTATTAATTTGATATCTAATATTGCAAAATGTGTGTCTGAATATGGGCTAGATGGAGTGTTTATAAAGAAAGGATTTGCTAAGCTTATCTGGCTGTTCTTGTTAAGTTTCAGAATGTGGGTTTAAAAACAATCAAGGGAAAAAAATTCCAAGTGTTATTTCTAAAAGTACCTATTTACTTATAAGTGATCACTATATAACTTTATTTGATTTTAACCTGTTCACTGGAGCAATCGCCCTAAAGAATTGCCTTAGAGCACTCTGTAAGACCTATGACTGTGTAAGATGCTAGTATATTTTTCTTTCAGCAAGGTATTTAGCTGAAACTCGTGGTTTATTGATATATAAAGGAAAAAATTAAGTATAAGTATTTTCTTTATAAGTGCATTTTCCCTAAAAATATATGTTCAAAATAGATATATGTTCAAATTACCAAAAGAAATGGTTATGTACAGAGTGCTAAATGTTTAGATACTTGATAGAATATAAGGATAAATGAGTCGTAAGGATGAAAGAGGCTCCAAATATCACATATTCTAGGAAAATAAATGAGAAATATACTTGAAGGATAAAATATACCATATGCACCATATGTATGGCATGGAAAATATCACGCAATTTTTTTTGGTATAGAGGGCTGGGTGAGGGGACTATAGTATCTCTTTCTTGGCATGGCATTCAGAGAAGTTATCCTAAAAGAGGTAGAATGTGAGCTTGTCCTTGAAAGATGGATATAGTTTGAAAAAGTGAAAGGTGAGGGGAAGGTATCTCTGGCAGAGAGAACTACATGGCAAAAGCCTAGAATCCAGCTAACAAAGAGCATGTGCGAGGGACCAGCTTCACTGACAAGTAACATCACAGAGTAGGAGCTTCTGCAGCAAAGACCAGAGGCAGATTCTAGAACACACTGAAAACCACAGTCAGCTTATTGACTTTCCTTCAGTGATTGGTGAACATCCTGTGAGAATGGACCACAGATGGAGAGACTGCCTCACAGTGCTGTCGTATAACCTACTCACGTATCACGACAGAACTACAGTGGTAGGAGTGTGAGTGGAGGAAAGAGAAAAGGAAAAAATTTAAGGAGTATCAAGGTAGCATAGAGATCTCTTTGGAAAATAGATGCTCGAAAGAAAGCGTAGTGAGAAATGAATCCATTACTGAGAAAATATGCTGTCACAGAGAGAAAAGACAAGTCGGGAGGGAGAGTGGATTCACTAGGAAGATGATAAAGCTGTTTTGCTCATTTTTAAATGTTCGTTTTCAAAGTACAAAGTGCTGAATTTCAGGTGACAGAGGGTCAAGTCAAAAAAAAAAAAAAAAAGAAAAAAAAGCCTGTTGGAGGTTGTGAGTTTGGATCTAGGTCAGGAAGGGGAGGTCAGAGCTGGATATACCAGTTCTTCAGAGATTTCTGACAGTGTGCTTGTTATCACAGCCTCAGGACCAATTAATTACACCGTGTAATATATGTATCTGTCTTGCTAGAAAAACAGCTCTAACTGGGGACCTATCCCCTCTTACATCTACCACCACATTTTTTCCCTTGCTCATCAGAATTTTGCATAAATTAGTTGGAAACGTTGTATGCCCAAATCAATGCATTGTAATTCAGCAGTCTGAATTAAGGTATAAGTGCACTTTTGAAAGTTAAAATTGTGAATGGCTTTTAGAAAAACAATTAGCAATTGATAGATGACTTTGATGTAAATAACTGAGACTGTGAATGCCCAGCTGCTCTTAATGACAGCCCAGTTACACCCAATGAGCCCAGGAAGAAAGTGCCCGAGATGCCCTTTCCAAAGCAGCTGAGTGTCACAGGCAAAGAGCTGGTTTCTGCCCCTGTTATTGTCCCTTCCAAGTCTTCGTGGAAAGAATGTGGCTCTTCTCCTCGGTGGAAAGGACCCACTAGGTTGATTGGGGTCCCTCAGCTTTTTTTTCAGGGAAAATAGGTAGGCTTGATTTATTCGGGGGAGGGCAGGGAGGAGTTGAGACCTGCTAAGGGTATGGGGGGATAGGAACCCCAACTAGGCAATGACCTATCCACCCTGGGCCTCAGTTTCCCCCACCAGTCCCTGAGAGGTAGCTCTGCTGGTCTCCAAGCTGACATCTAAGGTTGGCATTACGCATCCCATCTTCACCCACCTACCACTGAGAGCAGTTGGTGGTCTCGCCATCTCTACCATCCCTGTCTCTTGTTCACCCTCTGACAACCAAGAGCCAGGATGATGGAAACTTTCATCATCCTGGGGCTTGTCACTGCCCTGAAGTGTCCATGCAGGTGGGACCCTCAGTTGTTCCTCAGAAGTCTGAGAGGGTCCTGTGGTCATGTCCTCTCCTAGCATCAGGGAAACGGGGGCACACTCAGAGAAAACTGGAGTGGGACGGGGTTAGGATAAAGGGTCTGGGGGTGGGGAGCTGAAGAATGAGGACTAGGGTCAGAGGTTGGCCACAGGCCTCAGGGTGGTTGCCACACCCTCCGGGGCCACCGCCAGGGTGCTGAGCTGCCGCTGCACGTCAGCCCAGGCTGCATATCCAGGGCCTTCTCACCCCCTGTCATCGTGCTCAGTATCATGCCTGGGCCCTGGAAAATTATTTCCTTTCTTCACATTGAGTCTGGGGAGGTCAGGAGGGAACATCAAATGCTTATTTGCATCCTTAGATTTAGAAAGTACTAAATCAGTGTAATGCTGATTTCCTCCTAAAAAGCAGACAGGTGAATTAGAAAGACAAATGAAACATAGTTATGAGTCATTCACTTATCCTGTCCAGAGATTTTTATCATAGGTCTTCGAAGTGCCTGTTAGGAACTTAAACTTTTGTTGACTCCATTTAGCTGGCAGGCTGGAAAATGCCAGTGATTAGTAGTATTCCTTGAGGAGCTCGGCATACCTTCTTCTCTCTTCCTTGATAATTCCAGAAATAACATGGAAGGGGTAATGATATCGACAATAAAGAGTGTGCCTTGGGAAATCGCTAAGCTTTAGAATTCACAAGAAAGCACATCTTCCTATTTTAAAATAGATGCTTGTAGCCCCCCTGGGTTGCTCTGCCCAAGCTCAGATAATCTCAGAATGTAAACACTTCTCTAACCAGCTGAGGGTGCAATTGCTCTGCTTTTGCAACTATATCCCACCTAATAATGGCTTTGGAAAAGAGCCACCAAGCCATCTGCAGAGAGGGGGCACACGGATAAAGAGGGGGCCAGGAGGCAGGGGAGAGTGGGCCCGGCAGATCTAAAACCTGTAACACAGAGCAGCCCCCAAACAACTTTGAGAAGCACACAAAAAAATGACATTTCACACATAAAACTCAAAAGTTTTTGGTGGGATGAAGTATATTAGGTTTACAGAACAAACTGGGTAACTTTTCAATTTTGTCAGTGTATATGGGTAGGGTTAATAAACATTTATTTTCAGTAATTTTTAATACCTATCTAATTTCCACAAATGTGCATCAATTTTAAAAACGGACCTAGAAAGCTGACTTTGAGTTTCTCAGCCTCGTAATACATTGATGGGAGCTGTACTGGTTTTGTAATTAATTTCTCACCTTAGTTTAGGTACAGAATAACGTGAAAGAAAAATTATGGTTTCCGGGAGTACATATTTTCTCTCACTTTGAATGCATATCCTGACCCTTCATAATTAATTAATATGAAGCTAAAACAGCAACTCTCTAGATCTCACCTAATAACTTAATAAAATAAGATATCTAAAGTATTTATTTGCTGGACTCCTTCCCCATAGGAGAGTTGAAGGTTATCTGCAGGATGTCAATATTTACCTTGTGCATACTTAATTTCTTCCATTCTCAGACAGTCTAGACTACAATCTGGAGCATTTTAGGCTGGATAAAAATCACCTCTGCTACTGAAAACTACATATTTCTGCAGAGTGCTGACAGCTCTTGATTTTTCTCTCAATACTTTTTGGAAGCCCATGATATACCTGTTGAGTCATGAAGTATACATATACATAACTGAGCCATAGGCCTTCTTCCAGGAAGCTTATCTATTTAATCCACTTTAATCCTCCAGACAAGTCCTTTCAATAAGGTGGTCATGGATTCTAGGCCCTCTCTTTACTTAGGAAAGCAACACTGCCCAAGAAATTCCTTTAAGTCTCACAGTTCAGGAGAGGTAAAGGTCCATAAAGAGATCAATTCATGAAAATCATAGATGTGAGACAAGAAGGGAGATTATAGACAATACAACTTATACTCTATTGCCAGACTAATCTTGTTCAAGTATAGATTGATTCCTTTCATTTCCCTTCCCATCATACATAGCATAAACCCATTCTCCTTGGCCTAAAGGTGACAGCCCTCCTTGAAATGGCACCAACCAGCTCTTCCAGCCTTCTTCACATCCCTCCATCTTAACATCCCTCCATCCCTGGTAGGTCCCTCTCTCCAGAATTCAACTGGAGTGAGAGTGGCCAGGTTTAGTAAAAGCAGTTCATCTCCCCAACTCCACACATCATCTGCATCTTTGCTGACCCAATTAAAGACAGTTTTTGCAGTAAAGTTTCCCCTAACATCCTCTGGAGACTTTGTACTCTTTCTCAAAATGTATCACATCTAGCCTCCTTTATGATACTTAATTCTTTCTGCTCAAAAAATGTAGGTCTTTATGGACATATATATTCTACCAGGCACAAGTTGATTGAAAGTAGACTCCATATGTGATGCATCTGTCTATCCTCTAAAACGTTTATTACAATGCCCAGCACTCATAGGCCCTCCATAAATGTTTACTGAATGAATTAACAAATGAATCAATTCAGTTTCTTCTAAACCAAAGTTACGTCCTTGAGAGATATCTGATAAATCTAATGGTGTTCAATTTAATTCCTTTCTGTACAAAATGAACTACAAGTCAACCATCTAAAAGCAGAGGAGTCAGAACTTATTGAAGAGAAGTTGCTTAATTCAATGGGTAATTGCCTGTATGTCTCTTTTGAAAGGAAAGGGTTCAAAATATGAGAAAAAGACTGAGAAATCCCTTTATTAGAAACCCTCAGCTTTCTTGAAAAAAATTATGGAGAACTTTATGAAATATGGCTTGGTGCCCAGAAATCCTAACAGTACTTCAGGCCTCAATGATGGGAGCAGCAATAAGGCCTCCTTGAAATTGTCCTTCTCCAGGTCTTTTGCTTGATTTTAATAGTAAGACATGGAGACAGAACTCCAGGGAAGCAAAATAAAGCCTCTATAGCATTTAAGTCACATATGTGTGTGTGTGTGTGTGTGTGTGTATATATATATATATCACTAATACTAATTACATACAACGTATATTTATGTTAAATATTTATAGTGAAGATAAGAGGTTCTGCTATGCAGTAGGATCTGAGATTCAAAACACTCAAACTTCAAAATAGCAAATTTTAATTTGGCAATAGAATTAAGTTTTGTAGTTTTTTTTTTGAAGTCTCCCTTTAGTACTTTAAGAGAAATTGCATAATTATTTGCACTCGCCATCTACCCTCTCATTACCCAAATATATAGTTTTATGAGTTTCGCTAAAAACTTCAGAATAGATGCATATGTGAGCATCCAAAAGCAAATAATCCATCCTGTTCGTTCAATAGTTATTTTGGACACTCTGATGGATAGAACAGATATGGAAGATAAGGCCTCAGCCCTCCCCATTTAGATGGAAAAACAATTTTACTAAGGAAAGAAATTAGTACCCATTTATGCCAATAGATAATAAAAAAAAATAAATAACTGCATGGATCAATGTGTATTCAGGAAAGGAAGAGTTAGTGATGACTTCAAAGTGTTTAAGAAAATTGATTGGGATTTTACCTTAGTCAAGGTGGATCTGAGTAGGTGAAGAATGATTTAGGTAGATAAAAACAGATTTATAAAGTGTGGGCAACTAAACAAGGACAGGGTTGAAAATGGCATATTCATTGGAGAGTAAGGAAATTGAACTGATATAGAGCAAGCAATTATCTAGTATTTACAATGTGGCAGGCCTTGTACTAAAGCATCCAATTGCTTGTTGTACTATGGTTAGTGGTACCTAAAGTGTGGTGTCCCCAGGCCAGCAGCATCAGCAGGACCTGGAAACTTGTTACAAATGCAAATTCTTGGGTCGTACCCCAGAACTACTTAACCAGAAGTAGGACTGGGGCCTAGGAATCTACATTTTAACAAGCCTTCCAGATAATTCTGATGCTCCCTAAAGTTTCAGAACTGTTCTATTGGAGAAAAGGAAGGAACAACCTTGACCAGGTATGTGAGACCTAGAATTCCAAGCAGCACTGAATTAGATGGATTAGAAACAGTAAGTCACAGACAGATTTTTACAAGACCAGTGGCATCCAGAAAGTGGTGTTTGCTTTGTTCAGATCACTCAAGAAATATTAGTCGAGGCTAAAAGTCTGAAAAGAATTATTATTGGAATGTCTGAAATCTCTATAAAAGTTCCCTTTAAGCTGTACAGTTTCTGGAAAACAGGAGACAAGTTTAGTGAAACAATTCCATCTCTTAAGAAAAATAAAGAAAAATAAGTCACTCTTCTTAAAGAAGTTTCAATTAGATACCTATCTAATTTCTCCTCTCTGACTCTGTTCTCTCTGCCTTCTCTAGAGCTGAATTTAGCAGAGTAAAGAATGCCACACTTTACCTGGAACTACTGGGTAGAACTTCTTGTCTATCATTTTTTTTAATAAACTTATTTACTTATTTATTTTATTTATTTTTGGTTGCATGGGGTCTTCGTTGCTGTGCGTGGGCTCTCTCTAGTTGTGGTGAGCAGGAGCTACTATTGGTTGAGGTGTGTGGGCTTCTCATTGCGATGGCTTCTTTTGTTTTGGAGCATGGACTTAGTTGCTCTGCGGCATGTGGGATCTTCCTGGACCATGGCTTGAACCCGCGTCCCCTGCATTGGCAGGAGGATTCTTAACCACTGAGCCACCAGGGAAGTCCCATCATCTATCATCTTTTTAAAGGGTCCTTGATTTTTTTACATTAACTTCAGCTATTAAGATGAGAAAAGAACTGATATACTGCCTGGATTTTTTGTTTTCATTTTAAAATTCAATATTGAAGTAAACCCAAATCTCAGAGCTATTTATTGCAAATATAACTCTTCTCCTTAATACGCACACATACGTATGTATATATGTTTATAGGTATGGGTGTATCCATTTTAAATGTGTATTTTCCATTTAAAAAGGCTCTGAGGAAAGATGAAACTGTGCACTTGGCTCAGGTGCCAAGAGTCCTGGGGCTGGGAAGGGTACCCTTCTAGAGGCATGAAGGATGAGCTGGTTGTTGGTTACTTCAGGTAGGAAGGGAAAGCAAGTTTGAGATAGCACTAGGCAAAGCCTGAAATGCAATGATAAGTAAGATTTTAGATAGTTAAGTATTCTTTTTGAAAGTTAAATATTTTAAAAAGAATTTTTAAAAGCTGAACGTTATAAGAATCAGGTTAAACCAAAGGCATCAACAGAACAATTGGTAGTTCCAGGTACACTGTCATCTGTAATACTTGATGAACCTGCTTCATTACTCCAGAGCTATTTGGAGAAGTCTCTGCCCCATGGAAGGGTTTTCTGGAAGATAAAGGAGATGATTGACCAGATCATGGAGATCTATGGGGTGGGATTATCTATTCTCTAGAAGCCTGCATTATCTGGCCCTTTGGTCTAAATTATAAGTTACAGTTGATCCTCATTATTTGGGGATTCCATTATTTGCGAACTGGCCTACCCACTAGACTTTATTTGTAATCCCCAAATCAATACTTGCTGTACTTTCCTAGTCAGTTGTGGACATGCACAGGGCAGCGAAAAATTTGAGATGGCCAACACACATACACTTTCACAGCTGAGCTGCCTTCTTGATTCAGCTCTCATACTATAAATAAATGTTCTTTTTGTGGTGTATTTAGTGCCACATTTTTCACATGTTGGTGTTTTTTATTGGTGATTTCACTGTTTAAAATGGCCCTCAAGTGTAGTGCTGAAGGGCTGTCTATTGTTCCTAAGTACAGGAAAGCTGTGATATGCCTTATGGGATGTGAGTTCGACAAGTTTCATTCATGCATGAGGTACGATGCTGTTGGTTTAAGTTGTGTTAACGAATCAACAACATACATTCAATATAGTGTCTTTAAACAGAAACACGCATAAAACAAGATAATATATTGATCAGTTGGAGAAAACGTTGTGACCAAAGGCTTGTGGGAATCCAATCCTGTATTTATCTTAGGAGCAATGGTTCAATATTCGCTAATTCAGTGTTCACGGCAATTTTATAGAACATGACGAATGTGAATAATGAGAAACAACTGTATTTCACATATAGTTTTGAGTACTAACTCAAACATTAAATGTCCCAGTTTTATTTGCCCCCAATTCTATATATGTTTGATGTTATGGTTCACAATTTTGCGGGGAAGGGGGCTAGGGTAGAAAATATTGTGTAAAAAGTGACTTGCTGACTTCCATCTAAGTGTTTTGAGCATTAAGAATTAAAATTTTGCTATTATGACTAGAATGACATGGAGGCTCAAATTATGATTTATATGTGCCTTTATTTATAATTAACATCTTAAAACATCAACCAACATTAGTAATGAGGATCTTCTAGGAGTTTTCTGACTAAGAAACAAAGCTTTGATACATCACTGCCTAGAAAAAAATTAAACTCATTATCTTAAACATTTACTACACACAGGCCAATTGGGACCTTCAGTATCACAGTGAATATCAGAGAAGCACCTTTAAATGTTCCCTTGCATGCAGCAAACAGCATCTCATAGGTTGTCTTTTATTCAAAAGAAGTACAGAAGGATGTAAGCATAGTCCCAACATGAGTGCAACTGCCAGAGACAAATTCAGCTTGGTTCTGTATCAAACATACAGAAAGGTCCCCTGAATTTTGTCCTGATCAGAATTTCAGCATATTAGAGCATGGCAAGCAGGAAGGAAAAGGGACTGGGCCCAAATCCCACCGCTGATGCATTACCTACAATTTGAAGGCTTCTTGAAGCCAACCAAAGTCAGTGGATTGAAAAGCTTGAGAGTCATAAAGAAAAGTAAAATAAACAAACAAAACAAAACAAGACAAAACTATAACCTGTGTCTGTGATACAGTTCAATCTTCCTATCCATGACAGGTAAGAAATTATAAAAGGTAATTTTATCTTTCTTCCTTACTTTTTTGTCTCCACTCAAACACATTTCAAACAAGTGACAGTATTAAAATCCAAGTAATCTCCCTTTGTTTCCATACTCTTTAGACTTTCTGAAGATCTTCAGAACCAGAAATTGGTGAGACAGGTCTCTGGATGTGCATATAGTGCATGTGCATGCTTCTCCGTCTCTATCTCTCTCTCTATTCTCCTACTCCTCCCTCCTCCCTTCCCTCTCTCCCTCTCTCTCTTTCTCCCTCTCCCTCACTCTCTACCCACCACACACACACACACACACACACACACACACACACATTTCACACCATCTTTGCAATCAGAACTCTGCAGACCCAAATCAGCATAATGGCATTAAGAATCTGGCTCAGTTACTACGGTGATTTAGAACATGTGTGTGGAACGGTGTTGCCTTTTCTGATTAACCAATGAAAAGAAACTTATAAAATGAATTAAGCCATAAGATTAGAGGGTTCCCTTACACTGGGAAAGTTAAAGGATGGTGGTGAGGGAGAGGCAGGGTTATTGGCACTCTGCCTCCTCTTGTTCCATTCAGCATCAAGGATGCTGAGACAAGAGGACCTTAGGGCTCATTCCATCTATTGATGATCCAATGTCAGGGTGATTAGAAGAATGACATAGGTAAGTACACAGAGCTTTGGGTGCTTATTTAGCCTGCTAGGTCATTTTGTATTGGGCTGAAACTCTTAGGATGAAAATATGCTTTTGGAAATGATTAAAGAGTGTGATTTCCTACTGAAAAAGCTTCTTCTCACTGCATCGCTTGACTATGTTGTCTAGTCTACTCACAATGTGCCACTGAAAATTCCCAGGACAGAAAGTTAACCTGCCAGTGGTAAGTAGTAAGAAAAGAGGAGGGATGTCTAGCTTTATAAGAGGTGGTGACACACAGTATGGATTCCAGTGTCTAAGGAGCAGCTGCTGCTCTCTGAGTCACAGAAAGGGACAGAATGCTGCAGCTCAGAGAGTAATTTGTCCCACAGGAGGTAGAAGTATCACCCTCGTTGGAAAAAATGATAGTAAGAAAGCCATTCCCCATGGTGGCTCAGGAGGAGTGGAGCTTTGAGGTGTTCCAGATAAAGGGAAGAGTCAGCTCATTAGGTGGAGGTGGGGGAGAGACAAAGATCTACTTGAACTGCTGCAGAAGCACTTGGGCCCCTGGTGAGGAAGCCACGCTGCCTCTTGGGGCCACCATGGCTTATTAATAGGGATGTGTCACATCAGAGGACTTGGCCACCTACGTATGTTTCAGAAGTTAGGCTAGTGTTTTTCAAGCAGTAGCAAAAAGATCAGGATTTGGAAAAAGGATGTAGTGAAAAGGATCCCTGAGACAGATCTTTTAAAAATCTTGCAGGCTTTCAACAGTGACAAAACAAAAGAAGTGGCAGAAGTGGGTTTTCCTTATACTCTACAAACTAATTCTCCTTTTCCAGGATATTATCACTATGTAGAGGGGACTTCTTTGAAAATACATTATTGATATTCACAAAATTATAGGTGCTCTTACTTTATAGGGAAGGAGATATAATAGAAAAGAACTAAGAAGCCTATATTTGAGAATAATTTTTAAACTATATTTTACTTTCAAAGTGTTTCTAATCCCAAACCAGGAATCTCCTATGCCTTGTAGTTTAAATCTGATTCCTTTTAGACACAGAAAGCTATAAATGCACACATTCACATAAGTGTTTCACATGTGCTAATTTATGCAGTAGTTAAAACAGACATAAATTTAGTCCCAAAGGAACTTATAGTCTATAATCAATATGATGTATATAATAAAGAGACTTTTCCATAAAAAAGTAAATGTGAACAAGAATTTTATTTTCTATTCATGAGGTCTATACTGACAGGGTATTTTGACCTATGAGTAAAACAAAAATGAAGTAATAAACACTGTTCCTTAAAGATGGGGTTGATTTTATGAACTGTGCCTAATTGGTAGACTGTTTTATAATACAAATAAATAAATAAAGAGTAAAGAATTTCCAGGTCTAGGGGAGCAGGTAAGAAAAGAAAGGTGGGAAAGACCTTCAAGATGGTGGAGGACTAACATGGATATCACCTTCCTCCCCACAAATACATCAGAAATACATCTACATGTAGAACAACTCTTACAGAACACCTACTGAACACTGGCAGAAGAGCTCACACTTCCCAAAAGATATATATGTTTTTGTTCCTTTTTCTCCTTTTGTGAGTATGAATGTGTATGCTTCTTTGGGTGATTTCGTGTGTATAGCTTTGTTTTTACCATTTGTCCTAGGGTTCTGTCTGGTTTTAGTGCTTCTTATAATTGGTGGATTTGTTTTTTGGCTTGGTCACTCTCTTCTTTCTTTCTTTCTTTTTTTGATATTTTTTTATTTTTTATTTTAATAAATTTATTGTATTTTATTTATTTATTTATTTTTTCTTTCTTTCTTTCTTTCTTTCTTTCTTTTTTTCTCCCTTTTCTTCTGAGCCATGTGGCCGACAGGGTCTTGGTGCTCTGGCTGGGTGTCAGGTCTGTGCTGCTGAGGTGGGAGAGCTGAGTTCAAGACATTGATCCACCAGAGAACTCCCAGCTCCATGTAATATCAAATAGCAAAAGCTCTCCAAGAGATCTCCATCTCAACGCTAAGACCCAGCTCCACACAACGACCAGTAAGTTACAGTGTTGAACACCCTATGCCAAACAACTAGCAAGAAAGGAACACAACCTCACCCACTAGAAGAGAGCCTGCCTAAAATTATAATAAGATCACAGGCACCCCAAAATACACCACCAGACAGGGTCCTGCCAACCAGAAAGACAGTATCCAGCCTCATCCACCAGAGAACAGGCACCAGTCCCCTACACCAGGAAGCCTACACAAACCACTGAACAAACCTTAGCCACTGGGGGCAGACAAAAAAAAACAATGGGAACTATGAACCAGCAGCCTGAGAAAAGGAGACTCCAAACACAGTAAGTTAAGCAAAATGGAAAGAGAGGGAAATAAGCAGCAGATGAAGGAGCAAGGTGAAAACCCACCAGACCAAACAAATGAAGAGGAAATAGGCAGTCTACATGAAAAATAATTCAGAGTAATGATAGTAAAGATGAAAAGAATTGAGGACAGTCTCAGAGACCTCTGGGACAACATTAAATGCACCAATATTCGAATTGTATGGGTCCCAGAAGAAGAGAAAAAGAAAGGAACTAAGAAAATATTTAAAGAGATTATAGTTGAAAACTTCCCTATTATGGGAAAGGAAATAGTCAATCAAGTCCAGGAAGCACAGAGTCCCATACAGGATAAATCCAAGGAGAAACACACCAAGACACAATGAATCACTCAAAAATTAATACAAACAAAAAATATTAAAAGCACCAAGGGAAAAACAACAAATAACATACAAGGGAATCCCCATAAGGTTAACATCTGATCTTTCAGTAGAAACTCTCCAAGCCAGAAGGGAGTGGCAGGACATATTTAAAGAGATGAAGGGGAAAAACCTACAACCAAGATTACTCTAC
This sequence comes from Kogia breviceps, assembly GCF_026419965.1. Lineage (NCBI taxonomy): Eukaryota > Metazoa > Chordata > Mammalia > Artiodactyla > Physeteridae > Kogia > Kogia breviceps. The sequence goes on along the minus strand of NC_081314.1, from coordinate 87,641,283 downwards.
CCAGCATGGATCTCATTCAGATTTGACAGTGAAATTAAAACCTTTACAGACAAGCAAATGCTAAGAGAATTCAGCACCACCAAACCAGCTTTACAACAAATGCTAAAGGAACTTCTCTAGGCAGGAAACACAAGAGAAGGAAAAGACCTACAATAACAAGCCCAAAACAATTAAGAAAATGGTAATAGGAACATACATATCGATGACGACCTTAAATGTAAATGGATTAAATGCTCCAACCAAAAGACACAGACTGGCTGAATGGATACAAAAACAAGACCCATATATATGCTGTCTACAAGACACCCACTTCAGACCTAGGGACACATACAAACTGAAAGTGAGGGGATGGAAAAAGATATTCCATGCAAATGGAAATCAAAAGAAAGCTGGAGTAGCAATTCTCATATCAGAAAAAATAGACTTTAAAATAAAGATTATTACAAGAGACAAAGAAGGACACTACATAATGATCAAGGGATCAATCCAAGAAGAAGATATAACAATTGTAAATAATGATGCACCCAACATAGGAGCACCTCAGTACATAAGGCAAATGCTAACAGCCATAAAAGGGGAAATCGACAGTAACACAATCATAGTAGGAGACTTTAACACCCCATTTTCACCAATGGACAGATCATCCAAAATGTAAGTAAATACAGAAACACAAGCTTTAAATGATACATTAAACAAGGACTTAATCGATATTTATAGGACATTCCATCCAAAAACAACACTTTCTCTCAAGTACTCATGGAACATTCTCCAGGATAGATCATATCTTGGGTCACAAATCAAGCCTTGGTAAATTTAAGAAAATTGAAATCATATCAAGTATCTTTTCTGACCACACACTGTGAGACTAGATATCAATTACAGGAAAAAATCTGTAAAAATATAAACACATAGAGGCTAAACAATACACTATCAAATAACCAAGAGATCACTGAAGAAATCAAAGAGGAAATCAGAAAATACCTAGAAACAAATGACAACGAAAACAGGACAACCCAAAACCTATGGGATGCAGCAAAATCAGTTCTAAGAGGGAAGTTTATAGCAATACAATCCTACCTCAAGAAACAAGAAACATCTCAAATAAACAACCTAATCTTACACCTAAAGCAAACAGAGAAACAAGAACAAAAGAATCCCCAAAGTTAGCAGAAAGAAAGAAATCATAAAGATCAGATCAGAAATACATGAAAAAGAAATGAAGCAGATAATAACAAAGATCAATAATATTAAAAGCTGGTTCTCTGAGAAGATAAACAGAATTGAAAAACCATTGGCCAGACTCATCAGGAAAATAAGGGAGAAGACTAAAATCAATAGATTTAGAATGAAAAAGGAGAAGTAACAACTAACATGGCAGAATTCCAAAGGATCATGAGAGATTACTACAAGCAACTATATGCCAATAAAATGGACAACCTGGAAGAAATGGACAAATGCTTAGAAAAACACAACCTTCTGAGACTGAACTACGAAGAAACAGAAAATATAAACAGACCAATCACACTGAAATTGAGACTGCGATTAAAAATCTTCCAACAAACAAAAGCCCAGGACCAGATAGCTTCACAGGTGGATTCTATCAAACATTCAGAGATGAGCTAACACCTATCCTTCTCAAACTTTTCCAAAATATAGCAGAGTGAGGAACCCTGCCAAACTCATTGTACGAAGCCACCATCACCCTTATACCAAAACCAAACAAAGATGTCACAAAGAAAGAAAATTACAAGCCAATATCACTGATGAACATAGCTGCAAAAATCCTCAACAAAATACTAGCAAACAGAATCCAACAGCATATTAAAAGGTTCATACACCATGATCAAATGGGGTTTATCCCAGGAATGCAAGGATTCTTCAATATATGCAAATCAATCAATGTGATAAACCATATTAACAATTTGAAGGAGAAAAAGCATATGACCATCTCAATAGATGCAGAAAAGGTTTTTGACAAAATTCAACACCAATTTATGATAAAAAATCCTCCAGAAAGTAGGCATAGAGGGAACCTACCTCAACATAATAAAGTCCATATTTTACAAACTCACAGCCAACATCATTCTCAATGGTGGAAAACTGAAACCACTTTCTCAAAGATCAGGAACAAGACAAGGTTGTCCACTCTCAGCACTATTATTCAACATAGTTTTGGAAGTTTTAGCCACAGCAATCAGAGAAGAAAAAGAAAGCAAATGAATCCAAACTGCAAAAGAAGAAGTAAAGCTGTCACTGTTTGCAGATGACATGATACTATACATAGAGAATCCTAAAGATGCTACCAGAAAACTACTAGAGCTATTCAATGAATCTGGCAAAGTAGCAGGATACAAAATTAATGCACAGAAATCTCTTGCATTCCTATACACTAATGATGAAAAATCTGAAAGTGAAATTAAGAAAACACTCCCATTTACCACTGCAACAAAAAGAATAAAATACCAAGGAATAAACCTACCTAAGGAGACAAAAGACCTGTATGCAGATAACTATAAGACACTGATGAAGGAAATTAAAGATGATACAAACAGATGGAGAGACATACCATGTTCCTGGATTGGAAGAATCAACATTGTGAAAATGACTATACTACCCAAAGCAATCTACAGATTCAATGCAATCTCTATAAAACTACCAATGGCATTTTTCACAGCACTTGAACAAAAAATTGCACAATTTGTATGGAAACACAAAAGACCCCAAATAGCCAAAGCAATCTTGAGAAAGAAAAATGGAGCTGGAGGAATCAGTCTACCAGATTTCAGACTATACTACAAAGCTACAGTAATCAAGATAGTATAGTGCTGGCACAAAAACAGAAATGTAGATCAATGGAACAGGACAGAAAACCCAGAGATAAACCCACGCACATATGGTCAACTTATATTTGATAAAGGAGACAAGAATGTACAATGGAGAAGAGACAGCCTCTTCAATAAGTTGTGCTGGGAAACTGGACAGCTACACGTAAAAGAATGAAATTAGAACACTCCCTGACACCATACACCAAAATAAACTCCAAATGAATTAAAGACCTAAGTGTAAGGCCAGACACTATAAAACTCTTAGAGGAAAACATAGGCAGAACACTCTATGACATAAATCACAGCAAGATCCTTTTTTACCCTCCTCCTAGAGAAATGGAAATAAGAACAAAAATAAGCAAATGGGACATAATGAAATTTAAAAGCTTTTGCACAGCAAAGGAAACCATAAACAAGATGAAAAGATAACCCTAAGAATGGGAGAAAATATTTGCAAATGCAGCAACTGACAAAGGATTGATCTCTAAAATTTACAAGCAGTTCATGCAGCTCAATATCCAAATAACAATCCAATCCAAAAATGGGCAGAAGGCCTAAATGGACACTTCTCCAAAGAGGATATACAGATTGCCAACAAACACATGAAAGGATGCTCAACATTACTAATTATTAGAGAAATGCAAATCAAAACTACAATGAGGTATCACCTCACACCAGTCAGAATGGCCATCATCAAAATATCTACAAACAATAAATGCTGCAGAGGGTGTGGAGAAAAGGGAACCCTCTTGCACTGTTGGTGGGAATGTAAATTGATACTGCCTCTATGGAGAATAGTATGGAGGTTCCTTAAAAAACTAAAACTAGAACTATCATACAACCCAGCAATCCCACTACTGGGCATAAACCCTGAGAACACCATAATTCAAAAGGAGTCATGTACTCCAATGTTCATTGCAGCTCTATTTACAATAGCCAGGAAATGCAAACAACCTAAGTGTCCATCGACAGACAAATGCATAAAGAAGATGTGGCACATATATACAATGGAATATTACTCAGCCATAAAAAGAAACAAAACTGAGTTACTTGTAATGAGCTGGATGGACCTAGAGTGTGTCATACAGAGTGAAGTAAGTCAGAAAGAGGAAAACAAATACCGTATGCTAACATATATATATGGAATCTAAAAAAAAAAGGAAAAAAAAGGTTCTGAAGAACCTAGAGGAAGGACAGGAATAAAGACCCAGACGTAGAGAATGGACTTGAGGACATGGAGAGGGTGAAGGTTAAGCTGGGACAAAGTGAGAGAGTGGCATGGACATACATACACTACCAAATGTAAAATATATAGCTAGTGGGAAGCAGGACCATAGCACAGGGAGATCAGCTCGGTGCTTTGTGACCATCTAGAGGGGTGGGATAGGGAGGGTGGGAGAGAGATGTAAGAGGGAGGAAATGCGGGGATATATGTATATGTATAGCTGATTCACTTTGTTATAAAGCAGAAACTAACACACCATTGGAAAGCAATTATACTCCAATAAAGATGTTAAAGAAAAAAAGATTAAATGAAAAGAAAAAAGAAAGAAAGGTGGTGTGAGTGACTGAATATCAATGCGAAGAGTGGGCACACAAGAGGACCAACAAGATAAAAGTGTTTATTAGTACATTGTCCCTTGTTAGAGGTTTGTAAGGTGAGGACAAGAAAAACTGCCATTAAGACATTAGACTCTGGAAACTAAGAGTGACTTTTTTTAAAGGATGAAGAGAGTTGCAGGGCTCTATTATCAAAGTGGTGAATGAAAAGAAAATTTTAACTACAGTGTTCAAAACTAGAGAAGATTCAGATTTTTAAATATACTACATGGATATAAACAGTTTCATTGATCTAGAGCTACAAGGGACTTACGTCTCATTGAGCCCAAAGGATTGATCTCACAGATGAAGATATTGGGCCTCAGATGAGGAAATGTGTGAGGTCACAAATCCAGCTAAAGGCAGAGGCAGGGGTAGAACACACATTTCCCAATTTAAAGACACGGGCTTTCTTCTCTTCTAAAGACCATTAAACATTTTAGAACCACAGACATTTTCTATTAAAAAAAGCTTACATGGAAATCCAAAGTGCAAGACAGATGACACCTTGCTTTGTTTAAAGAGGTGAGGGTGCATGAGGGGCTTGGGGTGGCATCTGGAGGGTTAGTAGAGCATCCCAACCTCACTGCTTCTTTCAGGTCCCTCAAAGGGCTCCCCAAGTCCCTAAGACAACTGAAACCCCCTCAAATACATGACCTTTTCTCTGTCTTCTGTTCAAATGAAGAGTAAGCCAGAATACCCAAAGTAATAGCTTCTAAAAGGTATAAAACCCTTGAGAAAATACAATTATGTTAACAATAAGTTACACTGCATCATCCTGAGGGGAAAAAAAGTAATATACAAAATTTATCTTTTCTTTCCATTCTTTGAATTTTCTATTAGTATTTTATATTCAATCATTCAACCTTTAGCTGATTTAACAGACATATATTTAACACTTATTACATGCTAAATGTTGGGCCAAGTACTTGGGAAACAAATCCAAAGAAGAGGTAGTTTTGCCACCAAGAATCTTACAGTGAAACAGAACTATAGTTCAGGGTGCTAAGGGCTGGGCTTGAGGTCAGAAGAGGGTGCTCTGGGAGCATAAAGAAGAATGAAAATCAGGGAAGTCTTCCTGGAGAAGGTGATGCTTGGACGAAGATTTAAAGGATAAGGAGGAAGTAGCTCATTGGGGACAGAGGGGGTCCATTCCAGACAGTCAGGGCAGCAAGTGCCAACACATGGAGGTAGAGAAGACATAGTGCATTTGGGGAGCTTGTGAATGGTGGGGAATATTAAAGCCCACGTTTCAGCATTGACTACAATACTGAATACAATAGGTAAGCATTGACACTTCACTAAACAAATTAAACAATGATAGGAGGTTAAAGAATTAAGTTAGACAGTGTTTTGACTCAGTTTTTCCCTACAAAGGAGTGAATAATAATAGCACCCATTTCCCAATTGTTGTGGGAGACCATTGCACAGGTTCCCCTTTTATATAACTTCCCTCAGGTAATGAGAAGCACAAAATTAAAACTACAAGGTGCTGCTATTTTTCATTTATCAGAGTAGCAAAAATCAAGAGGTTTATGTTGACAAGGAGATAAGTGTAAAAAGGCACTTGTGCATTGCAGGTGTGAATATAAATTGTACAACCTCTATGGAAGGTAATCTGGCAATATATTTCTGATTTGTGAAATCATACAAATCCTTTGAGCAATGCCTTTTAGGAACTTATCCCAAAGATAGACTCAGACATGTGATAAATGACATAGGTCTCAGCATGTTAGATGGGTAAATCTTGATATTGCTTAATATTATTTCAGATTGAAACTGAAAATACACTAGGACGCCATTTGATTGATGTTTGTCTCTTGGTGTTCTGAATCTTACAACTCACTCCATAAGTTAAAGGATGCAAATTAGTCCTATAACCTAAAACAAGGAAAAGGTAAGGCTTCACTGAGTGAATCCATGTGGAAATGTCTAGCATGGTGTCTACCACATAGGTCGGGATCAATAAAGAATATTATTGCAAAAAAGAAAAAAAGAAAAAACAAACTTCCACATTAAAAAAAAGAATATTATTGTCAGCTATTAGGTATTAGCTAAAGCTATTAGAAGCCACTTAGTGATTTTAGGCAGTGATTCAATAAAATCTGGGCTTTAGAATAATCAGTTGGGCAGTAGTAGAAGGATAAAGTGGAAAGAGGTGACAAAGGAAGTAAGGAAATTGTTGGAAGGCTATTAAAATTGTCTAGATAAGATGCTACAGGGCCTGAGCTACAGCATCAGGGATGGAGAGAAGGCAACAGATTAGAAAATGTTGAAGATAAAAATTCTTCAATATGTGGATCTGCCTGAATAGAAGAGAAAGTAAGTATGAGACATTTATTTATCCTATAAATATTTCGTAGATGACTTTAACATTAAGGAAAAACATGGGGAATAAAATTGCATCAGATCAAGGGAGGGACAACTTTGCCAGCACTCTTCTGCCTGGACAGGAATTTTAGTTAGATCTCTTCAGACTCTTTCTAACTACCATGAAACACACATACACACGCACACATGTACACACACAGGGGCTCACTCCCTCACAGAATGCATTATTTTCTTTGAGCTAGGAAGACCCTAGTGTCATAGCACCTCAGAGCCAGTATCCTTGCTAAGAAATGTCGTCTCCACTCCACTCATAATAGCAGTGGCAGGTAGCCTCTGCCTCCAAGGGGCAATGCACTGGTGACATCCAGTCATCAGCCCTAAATCCATAAGCCCAGCAATTCAGGAAGGTGTGCACCATGGGCTCCTAAGCAATATTTTATTTTGAGTCTTCTCTATTCCTAGCATACTTCCTATGACAGGCATCAGCTATATCGACTCACTGTGAGAAGAACAATCCATAAGATTTGAAAGAAAAAATAAAACGTGACTTACCATGGGAATCCAACTTACCCTTAGAACCATCCCAGATAGTTAGGAAATTGTATTGGTGATTTTATGAGGGGGAAAAAAAGAGGCTGATTCATATTTATTTCTATTTGCAATCATGATTTTAACACTATTCTCAGAAAATGTTGCCTTGATTGCTTTCTACCTCTTACATTTCCATATGCCTCCTCAAGCAATTTTTCTGGTCTTTAACTGGCTCCGGATAGAGTATGTGTGACAAGAAGGCAGTGGTGGTCTCCCAGCCAACTTACTCTGGGGACACTTAAATAAGCTTTTAACCCATAAACATTTGCATTCAAAATGCAAAACCTCCCTAAGCTAAGTCATGTGAGGAAAAGTATGGCTCAGAGAAAAGTACAGAAACTGCAATCAGACCAGGCCTCAAGAGGGCAATGTACTCTGGGATGTTTAATAAATACTTGCCAGTTGACTGTTGGCCAGTTTCCAGTGCTGAGGGGCTGCTGTCATCTCTGAGTAAGTAAATAAGAGGAGAAAACAAACCATCTAGAATCCTGAGCAGCAGGGCTGGCCCCCCAGGCATATGGAACAGCCATTCGGCTCTGCCATCTGATTAAAGGGAGGCTGCTCTAAAGACTACTGCCCTCAGATAACAGGCCCATCAGCCTGTCCCTGAGATGTTTCTCCACCAGAAATGCCTATTTGTTAGGTTGAGGATCTGGGCTTTAGGAGTTTTCTATCATAATGCACCATCCCTGTAGGAGTCATATTTTAGGCTGCAAAGACTCGTGAGTACTTTAAAATGGGGGCTTATCAGGTTGCTGTCTAATATGACTAGCATTTAGCTAGAGCCAGACACTGAAGAAGCTGTTGTTTTGGAGGTGGGGAATGGAGAAGGATGGACAGCAGCCGTTGCCCAGAAAGTGCAAAACAGCTGGAGACCACAGAAGCAGCAGGGACCCAAGAGTTGTCATCTGCTTCATCATTTTGCTTTGACAGGATAGTTCTGCAAAATGTACCGATTAGCACACACATCTAGCACCCCAATTTATATGTAAGGAGAGAAGTGGTTACATTCATCTTTCCCATTATTTTTCCTAGTATAGTAGTGTCGCATTTTTATTTTCTAGATTTAAGATGTTATGGTGGGAGAAATCAAGTACTTTAAAAAAAATCATCTAATGCCATATAATTTAGGAATAGTGTTTATAAAGAAATACCACAGAGCAAATCAACATCTCTACTCCTCTCTTCCAACCCTATCTCTGATACTTATATACAAGTGTTTTTCCTGAGGAAAAAAAAACAACACCCAATGCTGCCTTTAAGGGAAGAAAGTCATAAAGAATACATGCAGCCAGAGAGAGCTAGGTGACAGGCAACCACGTACTAATTTTGTCCTGGTAAATGTGAGGTCTGCTCAATGACAAGCTGGCCTTGGAGTGATTGCAATGCCCTCATCGCTGAGATATTTTCCCCCTCACCACGTGGAGCTGTAGGGAATTGCCTCCTGATGCATCAGTCAAAGATCAGGCCTTGACTCATTTCCATTTCCCTTGGTTACCACACTAGTCTAGCCAACCAACACATTGTGTCTGGACACTGCGATACAACAGACAACTATTTACTGATATCCATGTTGCCTTCTCCTCCCATTTCCATCTGCCAAAGTGACCTTCCAGATATATAAAGCAGATCCTGCTATTCTCTGGCTTGAACCCCTTGAAAAGTTCCCCATAGCACCTAGAATAAGATTCCATCTCTCTTCAATAGCCTGCAGTGGCCTTCCTAGATTCTTCAGTATCTCCCAGGCTACTCTCCCCTTACCCACAGCACCCCAGAAACTTTGGCCTCCTTTCTTTCCTCAAATATGCTGGATCCATTTCTTCCTCAGAACCTACTTGTTCCTGCAAGCTGCAAGCCCACCTTCTTTCTTTTCTCATGGCCAAGTTCTCATCCACCCTTAGGTCCCATCTCTTCAGATCTAATGTTGACTCTTCTTAAGTGGCTCACACCATCCCCTTCCTTATTCCCCGTCAAGGCACCCTGGCCTTTCTATTCAAATATTTATTAACACTGTAAGTAGATATTCATCTACTTGTTTCTTGTTCAATTTGACCTAGACTGTAGCTCCTGGAAAGCAGGGAATCTTGTCTAATTAATATACTTCTGCTTAGTTAGTGTCTAGCACAGCCTGGCACATCTTAGTTATGTATTAAGTATTTGGCAAATGAATGAACCAGCTCTGATTTTCTAAGTAGCTATTCTTCGTGATGCTTGGTCAGGATACAAAGGGTTAACAGAAAACAAGTATAGTGTATTGCTCTCCAAAGACTAAGCAAGGAGCTGAGATGCTTAGGGTTATTTCCCCCAAATTTTGCATGTTACAGTCAATTTAAGACAGATTCTTATTAGCCTAGCTCCCATACCCAAGCATAGTAATTTATATTCTGCTCCTTTCTTCTGAGTTTTGATCTGTGACAGTTTTAGATAAAGGAAAAAGAAATTAAGAAACTAGAAGAAGCTTGGTGAGAGAATAAAAAGTCATCTTTCCTTACCAGTCAGCAGTTCACAGATACCTTTATAATGTATGGTTTCTGAAAGCTCTTCATTTAAAAAGTACAAACAGTACAAGTTAATGTCAAATTTTCTAAATAACTTTGATGTAATTCTTCTATATATATATATGCCAATATTTCATGATTTATATGGCGTTTTTTATAAAAGTACATTTTCATAGATCAGATTTGTGTGAAGCAGAGAATAACTGCAATCCAAACCAAAGTAAGACCTGGGATTTTACTGAAGCTTGTCGGGCCTTGGCTCTTTACCCTGCAGCTTGACAGTTATGCCATCTTGAGCAAGTAGGTTTTGGATATCTGTGTAGAGTTTCAGGTTCCTGGGCTGTAAAAGGTGAGAGTTTCTTTAGGATATATGATAAGGTTGAAATATCCAGACCAATATCTGGTGTAGTGTGGGTGCTTAATAAAGGCTAATTCAATTTAAATCTAAATCTCTTCCACTTTCCAGGAGATTTTAATTGGTCCCTCTGCTAAAAATCACGTCAGTGTCTCAGTAATTCCAGTCATGTGTTTGGATTCCTTTGAGCTTCTATATTCTTAATTGGATAGTTCAGCTCAAGATTTATATTAAAAAGCCTGGATTCTACAATCAAATTACAGATCAATCAACAATTACAAGAAAAACAATTAATGGTCAGCAATGGTTTATACAACTGCAGCCTCACTTGCTCTGCTTTCCCTGGCCTCAGTCTTTCTCCTTCGAGAGGCTGCAGGTGCTCAGAAAGCTCTGAACACCTTCCCTTCTTTCCTAAATTGATCAAGTGTGCTTGTTCACCAATGAGATTCTTTCACAAAGTATTTCTTCTACAAATGAGGAGAAGGGCAAAAAGACCTCTGTTTTCATTGTTGGGTGTTTTGAATAAAACAAGAGCTTCGATGACGTGCTGTGTCACATGAGAGCATGCATTCTCAACAGGAGCAACGTCAGCCTCAAGGGGCTGGGAAAAGATCTTGGCTACTACTGTGATTTGTGGTCTCCCAAAGTACATGAAGAAGATATACCATATATCATTGTATCAAAATTTCATGGGAAGGAGGGGCAATTAGAAAAAAAATTGTTTAAAAAAGCTCTTGGGGTATGATAACATTGAAAAAGGTTGGAAAACACTGTCTTAGAGAAAAATCCTCTTCTCTTAGAATTCTCCTTTGCTTAAACATGCATTTTAGAGCATAGCTACTTACAGAGAGTGGAAAGATATCAAAGGCCTATGGGTTGTCTTCACTCACCTTTTGAGTCATGGCAAGAGCAGTTTGAGTCAAGCTGACCTGTGTTTGAATCCTGGGTCAACCACTCCCACCCTCCCCCAACTGTGTGACCTTGGGCACACTATTTAATGTCTCTGTACAATGATACCGATGATCAGATTCTCATTGTACCAACTCTGCAGGGCTGAGGGAGGGATTAGAGGTAACAGTGTGCCATGCCTGGCCTAGGTTAGGCATGCAGTAAATGGTTGCCATTGCTATTTTCATGACTGTTGTGGGCAGAAGTGATGAGCGGGCTAGGAATAGCAGTTCAGAGTTCTGTAGGGAGAGCAGCCTTGGGCAACACTGGATGGGAAAAAGGGCTAAGAACCTGGGATTGCCCTGCCTCCTTGATAGTTTCCCTTGTGATTTAGTCTTAGCATAGTTCAACAGCTTTAGGCCATGGAATTACTTTGCTACTCACAAAAAAGTATATTTTACCCTTCTTTCCTCTGGGCCTATAATCTTGTCACCGTGCGAGTTTTATCATTGTGGTGTTGCAGTATAGTGCATGAGGAAATTATTTGAAATGCTTGTTCCTATCCAAGGCAGTAGCACAACAGTATTTCAGTCAGGGAAAGGCTCTCATAGTAAACGAGGGGGGCTGCTGCCAGCATTCACGAATAGTCACCTGAGCAGCACTGATCTCCCACACTTCTTCCACAGAATGATTTATAGAGGACACGCAGAGCATAGCAAAGCAATAGATTTCATGCTTAAAAGGTTAATTCTTGATTTGATTTGTTTTAGAAGTCCCGGAGATTCAGTGGAGGACAAGTAAGACGAAGAGAGAAATTACAGGGCTCATGCTCTTCAAAGAGAATAATGGGAAGAGATAAAGAAATGCATGGAAAAAATTATTTGGTGTTTCTCTAAATTTATCTGTTTAATTTTCACATAATCCTCCTTCAATACTGCTTGACTTTTGCATGTGTTTCCTGCTCAGGTACCAGCTATCCCTGTATTCAATTGTCATTTCTCTCTGATTTTTCTCACAATACATCCATTCTCACAAATATATCTCGTTGAAGGGTGAAAGAAGAGAAAGACAGGAATAGGAAAGTCAGAAAAAGTGAATTTTTTATATGTAACATAAGGAAGATATCCCACAATGACAGTCAAATACAGTGCAAATACTTTCTTTAAGTCTCAATTAAGGTTGATGAGCACTAATTTCCTGCACAAAGAGGTGTGCACAATGCCTTTGGTGAATTTCAAAACGCATTGTTCCAGCTACTTAAAGTGATAAAAGACTTAAAAAAACAAAACATGCTGTTACAATCACCACTGATATTTTATTTATGTGTATACTTCCTTGTGTTGGGAGTAATGGCACCGTTGGGTATTTTCAGCACCATTTTTGCCCTAAAAGGCCAGAGGCTGGGCTATAGATTTTCACAGAAATACAGCAATAACCTCACAAATCTAGAAAATCTTTCAAACCCCTGGCTTTCAAATATATTTCTCAGCAAGTATATTTTTGCCTTCCTGCATCCAAATGAAGTTAGTGGAACAGGCATTCATGCTTTCCTAAAGTAGGGGATGAAGAAGACTTTCCATCCTAATTGAAACTGTGGAAAAACTAATTTTGGAAGCCTAATATAATTTCCTGGTTTGGATATAAGTCAAGATATTGGAGCACATTTCTTCCATCACCATAACTTTAGAAAAAGGACAACTGGGAGGAAGAGAACAGGATTGAATTTGACATCATACTTGAAAGCTTGTTGTCAAGAATACTTTTTTAAAAAGGTTCTTATAAAACTTTACTTTCTAATATTAGTGAAACCCAGATGCCTCTATCTATCTATCTATCTATCTACCTACCTACCTACCTACCTATCTACCTACCTACCTACCTACCTACCTATGTCTTTCACCACCCTTGATGTCCTTGATGCCCTTTTTAGTTAGCAGGTGCCATCCCACAGTCCTCCTTAGTGAGGAAAGCTAAGGCAGCTGTCTACAGCCGGCTCTTCTGTTTGGGCACCAGGATGTCAGTGGCAGGGCCTGAGGGAACAGCCTGGAGACTCATCTCCAGTGAGCAAAGACAGTTCATTAGTAAAAGCAGAATTATCTGAGCTGTTTTCTTAGGATTGCTTCAAGGGTGGTTCTATCCACCAACTCCTAATACATACTTCCCTATAACCTGTGACAAAATACTCTCATCGAATGGTAGTTTCTAAAGTCTTTACACACAGAAAAAAGTTTCTTGTTCATTCTCTCTCTCTCTCTTTCTCTCTCTTCCCCACCTTCCCCCACCCCATCTATTGAATTATCTTTGCAAATACTCTCACTGGCCTAATAAGTTTAGACTTCTTAAAGAAACAATTCAGGGGAAAAAAACCAGACTTTTTGTTTGGGAGATTCATGATGACAGGCTGACCGAAGTTATGTGTTATTGATATAAAAGTCAGCATTACACACTGCACCCCACCTTTTTTTTTTTTTAACCAAACCTGGGTCAAAATCCTACTTATGATATTTGCTAGCATGAGGTCTTAGGCAATCATTTCAACTTACCAACTCTTAGATTTTTTTCTTCTGTAGAATGCTAATCATGAGGCTACCTCCCTCCTATGATTGTGAGGATTAAATATATAATGTATTAATATATAAAATATATTATATATGTAATATGCTTAACACAGGCCTGGTGCATAGTATGTTTCATTATTATTATTAATAAATTATTTCTATTATTAGCATAAACACATAGACCCCCTTGCTCTTGTTCCCACAAGCTGGCTTGCGTGTAATCCTAAGGAACCTTAGGGGCTACTTAGGACCTATTTAATAATGTTACTGAAGTAATAGTCATTTAAAACCTACCACCTACACTGCTATAGAAACATCAAGGACAATTAGATGCTTTGAGCTGGGTGTGAGCCATCAACTTAAATTCAATATAAGAAATATAGGATCCTAAGCTGTTTCTCCTCTACCACAGTTCTTCCACATGCCTGCTCCTTTTTTGGAGTGGGGAATGTTATCATTCTCCCATAGCCCAGGTTCCAGTTTTCATTTGCCATTGAATCCAAATGGTTCACTGAGTTGTAGTCAAAGTCCTCCCATGTTTTTACACCGTATCATCTCCCTCCAGTCTCTCCCTTCTCTAAGCCCCAATATGATGGCCTTAGTCCAGCTCAAAAAAAGGATTTCTTTAAAGTTATGAAGTGCTTTTGTATACCTTGCCACTTAGATGAGTGGCATACCTTACCCCTTCAGTACAGAGATGCAGATGAATTATATCGATGCCGATCCAGTTCTGGAAATGCGGTGTCTCAACCTCAGTTTCAACAGGAAGCAAGCTGAAGAAAGGGATATCGACCAGCTGCTCCTCACATAGATCAGATGCTAGAGCCTTGTGGCCTTTGGTATTGGCTTAATGTAAAAACTTAACCAGATCAACTCTCATCGCAGTTGAATTCTAAACTCCTTCACAAGACATGTGAGGACTTTTAAAAGCTACCTCTCCATAGTTCTTTAACCACAATTCTTGCCACTGCTTCAGGTAGGCACGTTGCTTTCATCACACCAAACCATTTGCCTTGGATATGTCATGTTTCCACACAGGTTCATGAATTGGTATATCCTGTTGTCTAGAAAGACTCCTTTTCCTAAATCTACTTCATGAGTTCATTCTGTGAGACTCTATTCATGCATCTCCACCTCTGGGAAAATCTTTCAGCTCTCCTCAGACACTGTCAGAGTCCTTTCTTCTCTGCCTTTGAAAAACCTGAATTCCCATCTATTATTACACAGTTCATTGTCTTATTACTGATATGTCTCCCATGAGAGTCTGAGAGGTATTAGAAGGGTTCAAAGTTTTATAATTTATCTTAATATTAATTATATGGTGTTCAGGGCTTATTGAATAAAAAAAAGAATGAAAGATGGAATAAAACAAGGAATGAACTTCTCCTTTCACGATTTCCTGATGACTTCACTTTCTTGGTGTTGCCTTCTCCACAAATCATTCTGACTTGGAATACATGTACGACCTGCCCAAACACATATAAACTGAGCTAATGTGTTCCTACAACTAGTCTGATTGCCTTACTGCTTCACAGGAGGGAGACAATGAGACAGGATGAATGGCCGAAACAAGATGGAGAAGGACCTTTACATGGATTAAGTTCAAACTTCTACTTCCCATCAGGACAAACAGAAAAAGTTTCAGCATCTCTAATCCTTTTAAGTAGCACTCATGCCTTTTTAAGTCTTTTGTTTTACTGCCTTGGGGAGATGTGAAGAAGAGCAAATCCAATGTCTCCACTAGCTGATGGTGCTTAACTCACTTTTAAGAAAGCAGATAAAGTATTTGTTGTAGTAAATGGAAAAAGATGGCGTGAATTAAGCTTGAAAAGTGAAAAACATGGCTGAAGTGATCTCAACTAAATGGCAATGAGTACTTCTTGTGATGTGTATCTGGAGCTTGATGAAGGAAAAAAAAATCAGGTCTGAAAACACTTTGCTTAGCTATTAAACGCTTGCAGCAGTTTTCTCCTTCCTCTCCTTATGGCAGTAAATTACAGCAAGGTGGGAGCCCATTCTTAGCCTCACAGAATTGGCTTCCTGCTACCACCCCAGTCACAGCCATCCCAATTAGTCACCAGCTGAATGACTACGGAACCACAGATTTAGATTAAAAAGCAGTTTTCATTTCAAGACCAATTCACAGCAAGAAATGTTCCTCCCCTCACCCCATGACCTTTCAGAATGCCATTGCTACACAGAGAATAACACAGGATGGTATCTGCTCTTGGCATTCATCTTATTCTGGATGTCAGGGCAAAATCTGGAGGAAGGTGAGGTTGAGGGGGCTGGTAATGTTCTTCCCAATTTTCAGTGTCACTCTAGGTCTTCAACCAGTGCATATGAGTATTGCAACATTGTGCTTTGTGGATGCTGGAAGAATTGAGTAGATGTGGAGCGCACAGGAAAGGAATGTTAAAAAGAAGGTAAACTTTTAAATGGTGTTTAAATGGCACCCATCTAATAATAGAAACATGAATGGATTATACATGGTGCAAGATACAAGAACACAGAGTCAGAAAAAAAGGGTGTGAGTTCCAGGTTTCCAATTTTCTAAACATATGACCTTGAGAAAGTCACTTAACTCCTCTGATGCTAATATTTTCCCATATAAAACATGAAGATAATTATACTTCTCCTATCTTCCTTATAAGGTTATTATGAGGATTAAATGAGAATATACATAATCATAGTACATTTAAACTTTAAAAAGCTGTGCATCTGTCAAGAATTTTCAAGGTCCTTCAATACCATGCCTCACTACCTACCACTGCTTGGACTGTTAGATTTGGAGACCTCAGAAACCAACGAGCAACACAGCAATGCATGGCCTCTCCTCTAACATAGGTGAGCAATGGATATCAGTCTCTGTATATACCCTGACAGTGATGGGTAATTCACCACCTTATGAAATAGCACTTCCATTATTAGACACTGTGACTATTTGAAAGTGGCTCAATTTAATTGATTAAGAAATATTTTCATTTTCTTACACTTACTATATACCAGGAAAGGAGTCTACTAAGCAGTTTACAAAAAGGATCTAATCTAATGCAGTCCTCTCAACAATCCTAATAAATCTAATGCAGTCCTCTCAACAATCCCAGTAAATCATATTATATATATATATATGAGGAAACTGAGATTTGGAGACAAAACCATTCACCTGAGATCACATGTTAGTGAGTGTTAAGACATGACCTGGGTAAGCTTTTTGAATTGTGACAAGTTCAAAGAAAGAAATAATGCTGTAGCTCTGGGGTGTCTGATGATATGTTAGGAGAAGCATGCGATTGTTTCTTCCTTCTGCCTATGCTTCTTTTCAGGGTGAATTTAGGAGAATGTACCTGTGTTCTCTTTCTCACTTTACAAACTGAGAAAAAATAATGCTTTCTGGGAGTCACAGAGGGATGCCAGAGCAAATTAATGAGTCAATATTTATAAGAGGCATTGTGACTCTTTTATAAAAGAATGTCCTAACTGGGAACCAAGTATTCCATTACCTAAGTGGGTAGGCAGATAGCTCAATAGTAACACTATAGCCTGACTTTAAGTTCGGTTTTAACAATAGCATTGTATTAGGTTAACAGAGAACAGAGCACCCAGAACAGAGCACCAGCACAGAGAACAGAACAACATCAAAGCAATTAGTTAACACAGATCTTAGGAAAAATGAAATAACAGAACCTCAGATGCTCTCTGTGATTTGTGTTGTTCACAGGCTCCACTGATACTTAAACCACAGATGGCTTTTCAGACCTCTCAATACATCGAGTTGTATGCTAACCTGGGAGTTGGTAGAGGAACGCATGCAAACACATGCGTTGCTTGACCCTTCAATACAGACTAGACTGAATCTTTCTACCCTGCTCTGGTTCCCCAGCTTCCTACTGGCCTTTGAAGATGTCATGAGGCCAACCCATTACAGTGACATAGCCAGAGGGCTCAAAGAGAGTATGGATAACTGGGACACTATCTATATTCAAGAACAGGACTTACATTTCTTGTCAATCTGAGATTAGACTGTTTTCTAGCTTTTAACATCTGGGTGGCAAGAAGCCATTGTATCATTTCCTTTCTCCCTGCTATAGCTTTAAAACTTAGAACTCTCATCCAACAATTTCAACAATGACAAAAAACCATGTTAAGGGGGATTGCCTCTTCCATAGTCAACCATGATTCCAGATCCTCTTCTGTTCAGTTATCCTTAAAATCGAGTATGTAAAATTCATTCTAAGGCCATGTCTTCCTTGCTTCAGAAAAACAGAATTAAGGCATTATCTATTTGGATAAGACACCATCAAAGCAATTCAGGTGTCATATGCAGGTCTGACTCTCCTCTTCTGGTTTCTCCTCGAATGCTCTGAAATATTCAAGACATGGCGATGATGATAATAATAATAATAATAGTAATGAGGAGGAGGAGGAAGAGGGAGAAGAGGAGGAGAAAGAGTCATCCATTATCATCATCATCAAGTAAGGGTTGTATAAGCAATAATTACAATAATAAGGTTTGAGACAAAGGGAAGAATGGAGATATGTAAGTAAGAATATGAAAAAAGTGGAAAATACCTTGTCTTTCAGTGCTTTTAAAATGTTATGCCTCTTTCTTGATATTATTTAGAATCCCAGATATTGAAAATTAGATGAAATATAAAATAGATCAGAAATGACAAAAACTTTTAAAGGCACTAGAAAGTAAGCTGCTCTTTCAAACTAGAATCAAAAAGCTTGGGGCTTCCCTGGTGGCGCAGTGGTCGAGAGTCCGCCTGCCGATGCAGGGGACGCGGGTTCGTGTCCTGGTCCGGGAAGATCCCACATGCCGCGGAGCGGCTGGGCCCGTGAGCCATGGCCGCTGAGCCTGCGCGTCTGGAGCCTGTGCTCCGCAGCGGGAGGGGCCACAGCGGTGGGAGGTCCGCGACCGCCAAAAAAAAAAAAGCTTGTCAAACATCTATTGTACACCCAGCAAATAGTAGAAATCATAAACATTTAGATTTACAGAAATAACCATAAGGCTATAGATAGTTGATTTTAAAAAAGGGAATAGGAAAGAAGAGCATTACTCAATTTATAATGTTTTTTAGTTATAAAAAGCAAAGTAAATACATTTATTACTTCTGTGTGGTACTGGAAATTTGTGATATAAACTTGGCAATATCTCATACCTAACTAGAAATATAGAACTAGGGTTCAGTTGGAAATTAGCATGAGATACTTAGAAATACACTTCTATTTCCTGTTGTCTTAATTTCACTACCATTATTGTACTCACCAGTATATAATTCCTAGGATTTTCAAGCCAATAAAATCGCTGTTTATTGGCCTATTCTTGAATTTACTTAAAACCCACACATGAGGGGCTTCCCTGGTGGCGCAGTGGTTGAGAGTCCGCCTGCCGATGCAGGGGACGCGGGTTCGTGCCCCAGTCCGGGAGGATCCCGTGTGCCGCGGAGCAGCTGGGCCCGTGGGCCATGGCCGCTGGGCCTGCGCGTTCGGAGCCTGTGCTCCGCAACGGGAGAGGCCACAGCAGTGAGAGGCCCGCGTACCGCAAAAAAAAAAAAAAAAAAAAAAAACCCACACATGACAGTCATATATAATCCTATGACCTTTCCTAAGATCTGAACACTTCTCAATCTAATATCTTTTGACCGATTTTTTTCCAATGGTCAATTTTGAAGAGGGACTATCCTTCTCACTAAGCCCGTAACAAAGGACCACTAGGTTTGCCAGTCTTCTTTTATTCTATGCATTTTTCTTTTGACACATCATCTTCAAAGTTTCCACATATGAGAGTATAACAAAGGTATTGATCAACAGAATTTGGGACAAATAAAAGTAGAATGAGTAATCCTATTTTTCTCTGCTTGAAAATAAGAGAACTGAATTCCATCCCTGACTCATCCACTACCTTTCTGAATGACTGTGTGTGGACAAGTAACTTTATTTATTTAGCCTGTAGTTTTATTATCTGTTAGAATGAAGAGGTTGGACTAAAGTCCCTCTAGAAATCTTTTCAACTCTGATATTATTTGATTTCCATGATATTCTAACTATGCCTATTTGAACTATTAGAGATCAAGCCTAGTTTTCAAGATAAGTGTTAGCCTTAGAAAACTGTTTCCAAGGGTGTTTATAAACCAATAAAAGAAGCTGACTAGCTCAACTTAACTGTATTACCAAGTTTTGAGGTGAGAAGTCATGTTTCATTCTTTACCTCCCCGACCAGAACCTAACCTAGACTTTCCATAGTGTAAGAACTAATTTAAAAAAAGAAAGAAAGAAAGAAAACCTTAATATTGATATACCACTCTAAAGTTTATAAAGCATCTACAAGTTTTCATCTACAATATTTATTTAATAATCCAGCAATCCAACAAAGTAGATAATACTTTACATCTTTTAAATTTGGGGAAACTTAGGTTCCCAAAATTCATGACCTGCTTAAAGTCCTACAGCTAATAAATGGAACTGCTGGAATTTGAGGTCCAGATTTTTTTTTTTTTTTTTTTTTTTTTTTTATGGATGGATGGATATGACAAGACATATTGTTAGGGCTAAAGTTTTCCTGTTATTATTCAAAGGCAATCTCCTATTATATGAAGGAAGGAACACACAGAAGCATGAGATAAGCCCTAACATCTACCATATGAAGAGAATCTAGCCTTGAAACTAATAGCTTGAAGTCGAAGCCAAAGAAGCCAAAGGAAGTAATGGAGACCACTAAATTTATAAACGTCATCTTTTTATTATTATCATTTTTGCAATGGTTTAACAGACTTTAGCAAGAAGAGTAGCATCTACAATTAAATAATTTGATGCAAATGATCCTTAAAAGAAATTAACCCTTCACTTGGTCTCTAAAGTTCGTTGTGAATTTCTAAGAGTAATACATATTTTAGTGCCAATATTACCTTGTTAGCCTTTCTAAATTTTACTATGTACTATATGTATATACTATGTACTATAGTATGCACTATAATACAATTTGAAAAGAAAACACATTGAGCCTATTATTGCTCATTTTAAATTTGAATTTCTCTTGTATTATTTTCCCAAAGTGAACAGAAGCATCAGGTTCATTCAAATTCTTTTCAGTCTTGACTAAGTACATATCTACCAAATGTTATTCTATAATCAGAGACCCCAAAGAGACATTGTTTGTAGGCAAAAACAATTTTTAAGGGTGATCAGACCACAGATGATTGTTACTTAGTAAAAACAATAATTCCTACCATTGACTGGCTGTGCAGCATCTAAGTTGGTGTTTTGGTATTGGTAAATTATGTCTTTTATCCAAAATGAACTATATGCATTGGATACGTTTTCTCAAAAATCTGAAAAAATGCCATTGGTTTATCTTTCAATAAATTGGCATGTGCCACTGAGCCCATTAAGTCTATATATTTCCCCAAACCTATATTAGATCCTATGGTATACATCAGAGTACAAGATATTGTACAATGCTTCAAAGAGTGAATTTTTAGTGGAAAATACAGTCTACTTGGCCCAAGAGAGGTTGATTCTGATGATCCTTACCCTTCCTTTCAAGATGTCAATTCTAAGGTTCATCACTTATTGACCAACCACCCTCTAAGCAATGATTGAAAACTTACTCCTCATTCATGAATTTCCAATTACTCTGCATTCCAGCCATTACTCTTCATCTGAATTCCTCTACTTCTTCATACAGAAGTTGGAGACCAGCCAATGTGAGCTCTCTTTGTGTACATTTCATTGTCTTGCTTCTGATTAGCCACCATTACTTCCCTAAGCCCCTCACACTCACAGTCTGCTCCATCTCAGACTTTTACAGCGCCCTGTGTTTATTACCATACCCATTTTCTCACATTCTTTTTCTACCGAGAAGGCCATTTCCCATCCATACTCCACCAACGCTTCAGGTATAATTGAGGCTTAACCTTCTCCATTAAAAAAGTCAAATATTTAAAAAATTCCAAATCCTTTTCGCCCCCTCTTTAAACTCCTATTAAAATTTAAGTCAACATCACATTGTTTGGAATGTTTTTTCTTTAATTTTTTTCTAAAGCCTGGTAGCTATTTGCTTCTCCAGTCAGGTTGGCATTTGCAGTAAGGAGCAAGAGAATGAAAACATTGCTGGGTCTGCTTGAAAAGCTGCAAGGCTGATGTGGAGGTATCAGAGGTGAAGGTGTGCCTTGTGATACAAAGATCTGGGAAAGCTGGGTTGGATATGCTGGCACCTGTATGGTGGCTTGATATCCATTTTAAAGTTCATGGACTAGACTTTTACAAAGACTCAATATTCTAAGCCCAACCTATAAAGTTAGTATAAGTACTGTCAGGAAAACAGAATCCATGGCAGATAGTACATTAGAAGGAATTTAATCTAGGAAAGAAGTTTTATGATGATGGAAGAGCTGAAAACGAAACAGAGAATGATAAGGTAAATCAGGAATTAGCAATGGCAGAAAGATACTGCCATCTCCAGAATCCAAGGGAGAAGAAGTTGTTATCATGGGCCTGGACGTTAGGCCACCCAACAGGAACCAAAATCACAGCAGAGGCTACCCTATGAGAGCTGGGACTATGGAAGAAATGCAGAAACACACAGAGATGAGAGAAATAGCCTGGCTTATCTGCCCTCACAGCCAATCTCCTACCAGTGCCTCCCATTTGCTAAACTTAGCAGAAGCCCCTTGGCAACAGAACCAGGGAAATACAGTTTGTAGGGTTAGGGACCAGTGATACAGAGCAGAGCAGGGGGAAGTGTGGGGAATAAATTTGAAACACAATGAACAAGTGATTTATATACCATCCATCTATCTGCTACAAATACATATACACACATACACGCACTAAAACTTTGAAATATAGTCAGGGTGTAGTCAGCAAAGGACTATAACATCCTGAATTGCAAAACTTAGGTGACTGTCACTACTTAATTAAATAACAAACTCTACAAAATATTTTTATGTGTGTATGCATAATTCTTTACAATCCAGAAAGATTTTTATAGTTATTTGCCTTGAGAAGATAAATCCCAAGTTTGAAGTATATAATGAAATTCTATATTTACACATTACTCAATTAGGAACTCGGGGCGGGAGGGAATAAAAGGTTGAGTTCCTATGCTTATTACATGCTACACTGCCTCTCTCCCAGTGGTCACCTCATCCATACTGATACTTAGCATTCTTCTAAGCTATCCCTTACTCTTGGTTCTCAATTATTTTCTGCTATTTTACTAACTCACTTCTTCAAGCAAATTCTGTTTCAAACACATTCTCCCCTCACTCTCCAAAGTAAAGGGAAAGGCAACTGAACTTCATTAAATGAAATCATTGTGTGTACTTTACCTCTGGTTCAGTATTTGATTTTGTGCACCTTGGACTATAAGTGAAAGTGATTGTGTCATTTCTGACATATTCACAGTTTTCTGGCACAATCCAGAGACTAATAATAATGCTATTTAGAAAAAGAGCAGTACTTCTGATAAAATTGTTCATAAAATGTATGAACCTTTACTGAACTCTATTTTTCAATATTTTCCTCCTATTATGTAGTGGAACAGAGAAACAACATTGAAAACATTCCCATTAGAGTCCTTGTTTCTTCTGGAAAAGTCTGTTCTAAAGGAAAATTCACATTTCCATGTTTTTGCGGATCAGTCTTTCCTTCTCATTCAAGTGTTGCCCACTACACAGCTCACCCCAGAGTGCTGCCAAGGTTTGTGTCATTACACTGCAGTAGATGCCAATAAAATAGCACTTGAGACAAATGAAAACAGCAATACCTGTAATTACTAAATACACTTCTCAGTTATCATTGCAGAATGAAATACTAAAAAAAGCTAGGTGACACACGACTGTTTGTTAGGAATGGCAATATAAGTACAAATAAGAGGCATCAGAAGAGAATTAAAGGTGATAAGTCTGACATCTTTAGTAAAATTTCTGGTCACAGGAACAAATATGTAGCACGTTAACTAAGAATAAAATGCTGAGCTATAGGCAAAGGGTACAGCACCTAAAATTTCTCCAGCTTCAGATTTATTCTTTGAAAATGACTTCAGGGACAAGTCTACATAAAATGAAATATTTTTATATGTACATATGCTCAGTGATTGTTAAAACAGGAACATAGTCTATGGTATGAATTTCATTAACTAAATCCAAGAAATTATTTTAATGCCTATTTAATTATATTTAATGTTAAGACCCTTTAATACATCTAAACTAAAGCTGTTTTTCAAATACTTCAGCATTCAAAGATGAACATAGCATATAGAGCTATTATGAGCCAGGCATAGTTCTATCTATTTATACATACCAATGACTTCTATTTTCAAAACAATTGTGAATTTTTCATCCCCATTTTAAAGATGAGGAAACTGAAGCACAAAGATATTAAGGAACTTGTCCAAAACTACACTGCTGGCAGTGGTGAAATAGATTCAATCATAGACAGACCAATTTCAGAGTTTTTACTCTTATACACCACTACCTTGGGTTAGATATTTGTAAGGTCCAGCTGTTCTGTTTTAGGGCGCATGGTCAAATAGTCTGGGGACCCAGGGAGGAATGTGTAAGTTGTAGCTTGGTGAAGTAAGAAGTAAAGACAATGAAAAAAAGTCTTAAGAATACAATGAAACACATTTATTTAAGGTCCACTACATGCAAAAACCTTAGCTAAAAGCTGGATATAAAAAAGATGAATGAATTTTTCCTTAAATTTACAATCTCCTTTTCAATGACTTTATAAACCAGTGGAGGAACTTATACTTTGTGGGGACAATTAGCTCACTGTCAAATGTGTACTGCTAAACTCCTATGAAGGGTTTGCATTAAATTAAAGAGAAGAGAATGCCATGAAATCAAGATTCTTACAATCTCAAAACCATATGCACCAAAAATACCTAATTAATTCTGGATACTTAAGAATTATTTAATCTATTTCTTAATAGACAATTACATCTTCTAATATCTTTTCTTATAACACAGTGGGTTCCCCAAGATGACCTTTCCTCTCCTGGGTCTTGCTCATGAGGTTTTCTATCTAGTGTGATTCTATACTACCTTCATCAAATTTCTATCCATTTTCCAACCCTGCCTCACAAGTAATCCTTTCATAAAGTTTTCTCTTAATTCCCAATACAAAATATTATTTTTTCTTGCATTTATAACACTAATTTTGGGTTTATATATATATATATATTTAATTTATGTATTCTACATTATATTATTTTTATATCTGACTTTGCTTATCTTTACCACTCTATTGAGGGCTACATGGGAACATCTTTATTTTGTTCATTTATCTATTCTCAACAGTATTTAGCATAGTTCCCAATAATAAAGAGATGTTTATTAAATGATTATTGAGTTGGACCTTCCTGATAAAAAGATGGTCTACAGCTAAGTTTATTTTTAATGTGTAATTTAACCAGTTTATATGAAGAGGAATAAAAACTATATTTGTTTACTAACTTGAAATAATGTTAACCACTGACAATTTTAGCTATTTTATTTCATATGTGTATATCTGTTATAATATATATAGTGATATATTCCATTCTTATCCCAAGGTAGCTTAATGTTTAGGAATTACCTAACTTCTATGGTTTTAGATTTGCCACTCAAGACTGCATTATTATGGAGTTTTGCATTTGTTTATAAAATTAGATGCAAAAATATGCTAATGTATAAGACTGAGATTACAATTACACAGGAGTCAGAAAACTCTGTTAAAGTTCCCAAAGCAGCTATAATTTATTTTTGAAAATATCAATGAAAATATATATTTAAAAAATTTTTTCTCCTGTGGTGTTAAAAACCTAGCACAAAGGAAACTTGAGGTAGTATCTGAGAAGGAGGGAATAAAGTGAAAAACCTAAACATGGAGAAATTTCACTATCTTAAATAGTTAAAAACTTTTTAAAAGAGCAAACAAATTATGTAGTTGATGAAATGCCCTTTGAATATAAAATAGTCTTACAGTTCCAATAATACAAGGTGTTAATAACTGAGGAAAGCATTTCTAAGATATATAATGTGGGTCTTGCCTGAGACCCTCTAGCTATAGAGTTGTTATAGCAGTGCTACTAAAGAAAATTAATGTTTGTAATTAGACCAAAGCTTTAATACTATAAATCCCACTACAGCTACTTATTTTCAAACTGTTAAGGATCTGTGGCTATTTTCGGGACAGAAATTGTTCAGTTAACTCCATTTAAGATTCCGATTTGATTGGATCCTGTCTCAATATACACATACACACACACACACACTCCTAACAAAATGTGTTTGGGGGTTCTGTACTTAGAAAAACTGTTGTGAATATTTTAGTTTGTTTAGGATATGACACATTAGAGCAAATAACAGGGCATTAACACTCTCCAATGGTTAAAAAAAAATCCATACAAATTATAAATCTCCATCCATCACTCTGTGATTTTTTTGATATTTTAATAATAGCCACAGTTTTATTCCTTGATAGTTATATGTTTTCTTTCTTCCTTTCTTCCCTCCCTTCCTTCTTTCCACCCCCTCCATCCTCTTCTTCTTTTTTTCTTTATCTACCTACCTACCTATATATCCTTGAATCTTATATTTATGAAAGCAGAGTGAAATAATAAACAGGAGACCCTCAGAAAGGATAATTTAACTTAAGATTTACAAAGAAAAGGCAAAAGGATTTCTAAAATGTGTTACCTATATTTATGCCAGATCATAATCATACAAGAATTTCTGATGAGTCAGCATGCATCTAAGACAGTATACTGATAAATGAAAATCACAATGATACCATAGCTGTTTAACCTTGGTACAGAGAAATGAACTGTCTTGCTCTTCTGCAAAATTTGCATACCACCATTTTGCATGACCAAGTGTCAGGAGGAGTCTCATTTGGTTTTTGAGAACTCATCAAGATCTGTCAGAAAACACTCAGCGAGAAACTCACAAGAAACTGAGTAGTAAACAGAAATATATAAACCAACATTGTAATCCTTGTATAACAGTCTCCAAATGACCATTTGGCTTGCATAAGGATTAAACCATCAGATTCTTAAATAAATGAAAACTCTGAACTCTGTGCAATTAGGTCTCTAGCCAAATAAAAATACACAAAGAGAAGTTGTTACCTGAAGATGAAAAGTCGAGAAGCCATAATATAGTAGTTATGACTACTGCTCCATACACATGACTTTTTCTGGAACAAAAGAGTTTTAAAAGCAGGAATGGCAACTTACCTAAGGAGAAAAGGAGAAAAAAAAAAAAGGTTACTATCAGA
The DNA here is from genome assembly GCF_026419965.1 of Kogia breviceps. Classification (NCBI taxonomy): domain Eukaryota; kingdom Metazoa; phylum Chordata; class Mammalia; order Artiodactyla; family Physeteridae; genus Kogia; species Kogia breviceps. Next base: position 87,614,369 of record NC_081314.1, on the reverse strand, counting down.
GAACTTTAAAAACATCTTAAGCATGGCATATGTTGATAGGCAGAGCAGGGTCTGAACACATAAAGAAATGACTAAATCCACTATGTATTCCCACTATAACTTTCTATTTTCCAAACCCCTTTAAATGTTCCTTGTTTCCCCATTCCTGGCCTGCTTTCTCCTATCCACCCTCACTTCACACCAATATTTGCAGTTATCTCCTTCTCGGGCTGGTTGAACTCCACTACCACTGAAATGTTCCTCAAAATGGGTAATTTCATCCAAAAATAAAGAATCAGGAAATTTAGACTAGATTCCAGACTTTACTTCTTACTAGAGTAGCACCTTTATCAAGACAAACCATCTGTGAACTGAAGGTGATTAAATAATTGAATTTAAGTCAGCTTCTAGCTTCAGAATTCTAAGTCGTTGAGGGAAGGCAACCAGAGTGGCCAAAATAAATAATTTCTAAATAAAATATCAGATTTAATAGCTCTCAGTTGGGATGAAATTTGGCAGGCTAGGTTCTTCCCATATCAATTGCTTTATTTTAGTCACTAAGATTAGCTATACTGTGCATAGGGCAAGGCTGATTTGACAGCCAAGGCTCTGGGCTTATAGAAGGCTATAAATTGGAATTTATACAACTGCAATATCATTTGTGAAAGAAAGAAGAGTGGAGCTGGAGGTAAAATGTGGGAATGAACTGAGATGACTTGGTATAATGGATCTAGTTGCCCCAAGATGACTTTCAAACTTCTAAGTTCAAAGGCCAATATTGCTCCGTGCCTTTGTCAGATGGAATACGTAGCAGCACATATAGGAAATGTGTGTGTCCGTAAGGATACATAAGCAGACAAACTATAATATTGTTGGGAGCCGGGAAAGGGCTGGCTCTCTCAGGAAGGAAGGTGCCGTAGTGTTTGCAAAGCACCTAGCGCAACCCCCATTTCCTTGAGAACCAGCTTGGAAAATTCTCTAGTTGCACAACCTTAATGTTTCTCCTGATGGAAGCTGAAGTGTTCATTTTATGCATTGACTAATTTATGAGTTCAGTGAGAAATTCTTGGTAAAATAAATTCTAGAAAAGAGAAAGAACCTGGAAATGAATTCCCTCTGCACAACATGTGTGTATAGTCCCATTAGCAGTTGCACAGTAGGCAATCGATTAGGGAGGGAAAAATGGCTTTTTTTATGGTAATGGATTTTGAGCCTCCTGGTGATAATTTATTTACTAGAAATTTTGCAGAGTTGGCTAGCACGCTGATGAAAACCCTCTGAACATGTTCATTTAAAAAGAGAAAAAAGTGGTCTGGCTTCATTTTGAGAAATATTGTTATTAAATCATTGGAAACATATTGATAAAATATGCCTGAAAGCTACAGTCCTGTAATTTATAATACAAATTACATTGCTATTGACTAAATGGCAATTTAATCCTGCAAATTAACTTTAACAATTTGAATTTCTCTGTTACATTTTTTTTTAAAGAAAAACCTTGAAAGACATTCAGTAACGCTGTGCTAGGCTGGTCAGCAGTGCTGGGTTTCTTTAAAAGCAATCCCATCTCCCTCGTATTTCTTTTTGTAGAGTCATCCTATCCATCTACAGACCAAAGTATAAAACCAGGATATTTTCACCCTGACTTTCAATTCCTAGAGAATCCTGAGATAAAAGGTACTCCCTTACCTCAAATTTCCTTAATGTAGAATGACAATGGCAGTTTGGCTTGATTCAAAGAATATGAACTTGAGAATCAGAATGACCAATGTTTCTATTTCACTTCCATCACTTAACTGGCTGTGAGATTGGGTAAATGCAGTTTTTTCACTGAACCTCCATTCCCTCCCTATTTTGGAAAAGGTGTATAAAAAATGAAGCAACATGCATGTGCCACATGCCTACGCTTATACTTGATATCCATTAGCCCATGTCCTACAACCCCCCTTCAAACGATGAGACTCTCCAGGGGCTAGCATCTTTCTCCATTTTTAGTTGGGGGAAAACTTCTCTTTTCCACTCTACTCAGAATGTGGGAGTGAGGTGTTCATTAGCAGGGACAATTCAGTACTCATTGATTCATACACATACACATAATCTACTACTTGACTTAGGAAGCACAAGAATACTGGGAAGTAGGGAGAAAAATCTAGGGATAGTTATTCATATTGGTTGGCCTTGCTAATACCTAGCTATGAAACTGTTATAGCAATAGAGCTAAGGAGGGGAAAAGGATAATAAAGGCTTTTGACTTTGGAGATACAGGTATTTTATGCAAATGAATATATGAGCCAATCAAAAAGAAATTATATAAAATATATCAGAAAGATAAAACAAGAATGAATATATATACACCTAACCATACAGTCCTAAAATATATAAACCAACAACTGACTGAAGAGAATTATATAAATCAAATATTTATTCGGATTTAAACTACACTTCCCAGAACCAACAGAAAAAGCAGACAAAAGAAAAAAAATGAGGAAAGATATGGAATATATTAAGAACATGATTTGAATAGTTTGATTTAAAAAGACAAATATAGAACTTCACCTCCTATAACCGATAGATACATATTCTTTTCAAGTACTTATAGAACATTCATAAAAACTGACTATATACTAATGAAAGAAAGCATAAATGAATTCAAGATTTATCATTAAGGCAATATTCTCTGACAAAAATACAATAAAATCAGAAATTATTCATAAAAGGTAGAGCTAAGATGCCACAGTTTGTCTGGTAATGACCAAAATGTCACTGATATTTCTAAACAAGTCTTTGGCTAAAGATAAAAAAAAAAAAAAAAAAAGGAAAAAGATTTTGAGTTTTCATCAATTACAGATTTTTTTTTAAAACTACTCAGCCATAAAGAAGAATGAAATTTTGTCATTTGCAGCAACATAGATGGACTTGGAGGGCATTATTCTAAGTGAAATAACTCAGACAGAGAAATACAAATACTGTCTGATATCAGTTATATGTGGAATCTAAAAAAATATAACAAACTAGTGAATATAACAAAAAAGAAGATGACTCACAGACATATAGAGAACAAACTAGTGATTACCAGTGGGGGGTGGAGGGGGGCAACAAAGGAATGGGGGAGTGGGAGGTACAAACTCCTAGATATAAGACATACTGTACAACATGGGTAATAGAGCCAATATTTTGTAATAACTACAAATGGAAAGTAACTTTTAAAATTGTATAAAAAATAAAGATAGAAGAAAAATAAAATCTTAAGACAAATTAAAAAATACTTAAGTGGCTTTAAAAACAGTACATTCAAAATCATTGGGCACAGATAACTTGTAACAGAGAAATTTGTAGCTTTAAGTGCTTTATCTGAAAACAAAAAATACTGAGAAACAAATGAGCTAAACATTTAAAGTCAAGAATTTAGTAAATACAAAAATAAAGAAAATATTAGAACAGAAATTATTGAACTGAAAAGAGGTAATTAATGAAACCAAAAAGCTGGTTTTCTGAGAAAAATAATAAAATACAGAGACTTTTCACAATAGGTGAGAGAGAGAAACAGACAGAGAGAATATGCCATGGATGGAAAGTGAGAAAAAGACACAAGAGAGAATGAGAAAAATAATAAAATGTTTATAAAGGACTATTATATAAGAAATTTCCAAATCTAAACAAAAAATGTATCAGAAAAGTAAGAAATTTATAAATCAAGTCAATAATAGAAAATTTAATAGATAAATAATTACATAACATGGTAATCAAAGATTTTCTTCCAAAAAAAAACCCCAAAAAACAACAACAAAAAAACGAAACAAACAAAAAAAAAACCTAGGCCCAGGTGATTTTAGAGATAAATCTTCCTAAAATTTCAAGAAACAGATAATTCTTAAATTTAAAAAATTATTTTACAAAATAGAAAAATGGTAACTTAGTTTATTCAAATTCAAAGAATTAAATAAGAACAGTACAACAAATGGAAATTATAGGTCCATTAAAATTTTGAACATACATAAGAAAATGCTAAATACTTAGCTAATCAAATCCATGAGTATATTAAAAATATTTATTCTGATTACAAAGTATTTAGCCCCCAAATTAGAGATGATTTAACATCAGCAAAGTAGCAGTGTAATTCGATACACTAATGGGCAAAGGAAAATAACCACATACGTATCTTAATAAACGATGAAAACTTGTTTGCAAATATAATCTATCAATTAAGACTTAGAAAACTGGGAGTAGAGAACACCCTTAGTATGAAGTATAGTGTATTCTAAAAGCTTACAGAAACTTTTTGCTGAATACAGAAAACTTAGAAACATAGTAAGATCCTCAGATCTTTACAGAGTTAACTGTAAAACTCTCTTAACATAGTAACTGAATAAATGAAGAGATATATTAAGCTCAAGGTATCATGCATTTCTATTATAAAGATATTATTTTTTTCTTAAATTTGGTCTATAAATTAAATAAAATCCCAACAAAAAATTATACTATGATATTTTGCAGAACCTAGCAAACATACACACACACACACACACACACACACACACACACACACACACGGTAAAAACTAAAGTAAATAACTAAGGCCAATTTTTGATAATGAAGAGCAAAGAGGGACATTCTCCTATCATATAATGAAAAGCACCAAAAAGACAGTATTGTACTGAAGAAGAAACAGAGATACACCTCTGCAACAGAAAAGAAAGTTCTTAAGTATGTGAATTTTGAAGTATTATAGAGGTGGTTCTACATATCAATGGGAAAAGGACTAATTTTTAGTAGATGAGTGTTAAGAAAACTAGTTCACAAATATGGAGAAAAATAAACCTGGATTTCTCTCCCATATAATGTCGAAAAATTGACTCAAAATGTGTTAAAATCCTAAAGATAAGAGGTAAACATATAAAGCTAAATGAAGAAAATGGAGGGGAATATGTCTTAAAGATGGAGAAAGGCTTTCTAAATAAGATCACCAAAGAAAAACAATTAGATAAAAAAATGAATGGTTTTGAGTACAACAAAAAAATTTTTGAAATTTTCATTTAATGAAGAGTGCCATTGGTATAGTTAACAAGTAAAAGATTGGGAGATCATTGTTCTATATAAAATGACACATGATTAATATTCTGCTTAAGCAAGGAAGTCTTTAAAATCAACGAGAAGACAGGGAGCGCGTAAGAAAAATGGATGAGGGATGAACCCTAAATGGTTAAAAACAGTATGAAAACACATGCAAACTCTTTCAAAATGAGAAAAATGAGGAAAATGGAAATTGGCAAAATTTAAGTCTGAATGATTCCAAGTGTGGAGTGAGCAGGAAGTGGGAAATAGAGAATCCCAAGCATTGCTGGTGGGAGTGTAAACTAGTGCAAGGTAATGGAGAGCAACTTGGCAGTACTTAGAGCAATTAATTAAACATATAGCCTCTGACACAGCAACTCCTGGACATATATCTGGAGAAACTTTTTCACAGACCTAGGAAGAGATCTGAACAAGAATGTTTATATCAGTATTGTTTATGTCAGTGCAAAAACTGAAGCCAATCCATACATTCATAAAAGTGAGAAAGATAAGAAAAATACATTGGAGTCATCCAACAGAATACAATGCAGTTTTGAGAAGAAACAAGTTAAACGTAAATACAATGGAGTGAGTAGATCCTAAAAATTATACTCAGCGGAAAATAAGAAACAGACTCTTTAGCACATCATTTATGTAAAATGACCCACAAAACCAGCATTATTTATTGAACGAAAACAGACACATATTTAAGAATACATACCTAGCATATTAGCACAGCTGATTATGTCTGGGGAGGAATAAGGGAAGTGAGTAATGGGAAAAAAATAAATCAGAGAGTGGCCATGCACAGATCAAGGTTGAAAGTGGACCACAATATGAGATATGTGACTAGCTCAATATTCTGCTCCCGTTGTTAAGGAAGTGTTAAGAAAAACCAAAGTGGAAGTCACAGTTTGAACATACCCCTGGATCGGACACTCAAGTAACCAAAACATGAAACTGCCCTGATTTCCCTGAAATGCTTTCTGCATGTCAGCATGACTTTACAGTTCTTAGATAATCAGCTACAAACAAGTAAGCTTACTCAGAGAAAAGGAATGTAAGTTTCTAGTAACCAACCATTAAAACACACACAGACAACAAATGTACTTTCTCATTCATGCTTTATGAACCGAGCGATAGCTACTGAGAGCCAGGCTTCTTAACCACTTTTGGTTGGAAGTCTCCCTGTTTATGAATGGTTTCCTTCTTGCTCAATAAACACCTCATATCAAGTAAAGCTCTCTGAATTTTGACAAAAGAAAGGAAATGATAGTAGGAAGAGAGAAGAGGAGGAAGGGAGGGTGGAAGAAGGAAAGAAACTGAAGAAATATTTGGCCGTTATATAAAAAGAGCTCAAATACGATTAGACAAGTGTAAATATTTTATATATCACATGCTGGTTAAAAATAAGGCTCAAGCTTGGCTTAAGAAGCTCAAGATTTCTACTTAGTGTTACTATGGTCAGATGAGAGGGTCCTTGAGTTTTTGGAATCCAGATGACCCATCTCTGAGTCCCAGAGGCTCAGTGCATGATCTAGATTATACCCGATACTTCCATGTGTTTAGGCCCCAGAGTCCTTCTCAGGTTTGGTGAGGAGTCAGAGTCACAGCCAGGTCTCTTCACTGCTCCACCGCAAGCAGGTATTGAGGAAAATCCTGAAAATACTAGGTACAAAGAGCCCTCTAAGGTCGTTTATTTCAATGATTCTCAATCCTGGCTCTGCCTCAGTGTTTAAACTGCACATGTCAAAACCCTCCCTCAGCTGTATTGAGAGAATCTCCAGTGATGCAGACTGTGAATCTGTCTTTTGGTGAGCTCCATGGGTGATTGTAATGTTGCCAGACTCGCACAAGTAGGAGGGGCCCTTGGGAACCTCTCTTCCCTTTTAACTTGCATTCACTGCAAAGAATCCTCCCAATAGGTGTCCAGCTCCTTCTAGATATATTAAAACAAAATGGAAGAATAAGATGTCCGTACTTTGACAGGAGGGTACAATCTTATATTCTCCTTTGCTAAATATGCTTTCTCTAAGCCCTTCCATGATTAGGTTGCTAGTAACTGAACTTTACTAACTACCTCCGAGGTTTTCTGAGGCAGGAGAGAGAGAATTTCACCAGATCATTGTTAAACTCCAACTAATGTTCTGTTAATTACAAGTATAACAAATAACCTTTACGAAGAGGAGTAAATAGCCCTTTGGGAGTATTTGAATATGAATAAATGCTAGTAGGTTTGCCCCTTCTTGTCCTTAGCATGCTACTGACATTTTGTCTATTACAGATATTGGCTCCTTTAAAAGGCATCAATAATAGACTTTGAATATTTAAAATGGACATGAAGGATAAAAACAAATACCGTATGCTAACACATATATATGGAATCTAAAAAAAAAAAAAAATGTCATGAAGAGATTAGTGGTAGGATGGGAATAAAACACAGACCTACTAGAGCATGGACTTGAGGATATGGGGAGGGGGAAGGGTAAGCTGTGACGATGTGAGAGAGTGGCAGGGACATATACACACTACCAAATGTAAATTAGATAGCTAGTGGGAAGCTGCCGCATAGCACAGGGAGTTCACCTCTGTGCTTTGTGACCACCTAGAGGGGTGGGATAGGGAGGGTGGGAGGGAGGGTGACACAAGAGGGAAGAGTTATGGGAACATATGTATATGTATAACTGATTCACTGTGTTGTAAAGGAGAAACTAACACACTCTTGTAAAACAGTTATACTCAAATAAAGATGTTAAAAAAAATAAAATAAAATAAAATGGACATGAAAAATGAAACTATTTTGACAGACTTACTCAAATTGTATGCAAATGTAATGCATGTTTAATGTAAATATATATGTGGTTCTCTTAACTATTTCCTGTGCTTCACTGTACTTCTCAGTAAAATGCTAATGGCCCATCTGTGCTTCATTATTCTATTCAGCAATTAATTGTTAATACAAACTTGTGTAGGTACCACACAATGGCTAGAATAAAAGAAATGAAAGAAAAGGTCCCTGACCTTGAGAATATTACCTTCTGGTTAGGGAGAGAACAGATGCCCCCAAATCACCCAAACAGACTCACGTTTGTGAATTAGCTAGCTTGCTTAATGGCACCACTCACAGACCTCTGAGGACCAAGAGGAAACCCTGGGAATTAGCCCAGACTCCTTTATCACTTCATGCTCATGTTCAATACGTCACCAAATACCAATTATCTTTCAAATCCATTTCCTTCTCCCTATCCCAAGACTTCTTTCTTAGTTCAGCTCAATAGGAAATAATGGGATAACTTATAGAGCATCTCATTGGTTTCTCTGCCCTCACCCTTAACCCATGCTCTATTTTGCTCTCACAATGATTTTTCCAAAACTCATGGCTGACCAACCCATGCTTAAAATTCTTCAGTGACTTTCTAAATAATATCCTAAATGCTTTACATAACATTTAAACCTTTCACAATTTTTCCCTAATTGGCTTTTCACTTTTTAACTTGCATCCTATTGTCAAGTCATAAGCAAAGACCTGTAATCCCACTATTTGTTGATTTACACCAATGATCAAGCTTTTACTAATGACAATACTTCCACTTGTAACAACTTCCCCTTTAATCCTCTTTCTCTTATGTGCTTGGTGAACTCCTATTCATTCACCTGGAGTAAGCTCAAATGATCACTCTTCCCCGATACTGAGTCATATCACTCCTGCACTTTGAGATAGGTGCTGCTTCTATACATTTCCAAAGAATTCTATGAATATTTTGTATCATTTTTCTTTTGTTCCAGTGGAGATGAAAAGGAAATCATATGTAACTCTAATAATGTGTACATTCCTTTATGTATGTCCCTTCCCTTAGTAACAAGCCCCATCCAACTTCCACGCCACCCAGAATAACATGGGGAACTACTTTAAGCCACACATGTACACAAATACCTCAGAGTAACAAGGTAATGGCCCCACTATTCTGTAACTTCAGTTGCTTAGGACTATAGGGCAAGAGAGAACATAGTTTGCAGTTCATTTCTAAGTCCCTATTGATTGAGCACAACTTACACTATCACCACCATCACCACCATATCACCATTGTGATATCACAATGCTGCCACTATGACCACTAACATCATCCCTGGGGAACTTTACCACAGAGAGCCAGTGTTACCAATGGAATTGTCTTCTATCCTTTGGGTGAATTGGGGCTGAGGTAGGCCATGGTGGGAATATTACTTCCTGTGCCCCCCATTAGACTATGTAGTTTTTCAGAGCATAAGCTAAGCTCTGTTTCTCCTTTTTCTTTTGTTTTTCTTTCTTTCTGTTTTCCCAGAATCTAGCAGAAAGTCTGGTACATGCCAGGCATTCAGTGAATAATTGATAGATGGATGGATGAACAAATAAAAGAATGAATAAACAAATAAATAAGAGTGAATAAAGTATAAAGAAACTAGAGAATAGTTCTGAAGCTCCAGGTATAAGGGAGTTTTTTCCTAGGTTGGTGGGGTCAGACTGCTGAAACAATTGACTACAAGGGAAGGATCACTGTGGCATAAGAAACTTAAGGAAAGACTTAGGTGAGATTTGAGCTGGATCTTACTCCCCACCCCCCAAAAAAAAGAAAAGAAAAAAAGAAATTGAATAGGCAGAGAAAATTTTAAAAAGCACTTCCAGCTAAATATATAGACGGATATAGTCTTGTGAAAGGCAAAGGCCATATTGACTCTCACAAAGACTGTACAGGATCAAAAGAAACTATGAACGAGTATCTTCACTGCTGTGTTGAGGAATTTACATTAATCTGGAATAGGTAACCCATGTAGGAAACTGGTGTAATGATGGCAGTGTTTGAAGAATTGATATATAAATTTCATATTTCATTTCTGAAATCAAGGGAGAAAGAACTACATTGAGTCCCTTATATAAGCAGAGAGTTATACCCTCAGTTCATCATAATTAATATATCACCAGATATCTCGAAGGTTCTGAGAAGCACTTTTTGAGTTCTGTATACTAGGATCCCTTTACTTGTAACTGAAATGGGGACATTTTGAGTATATTATGATTATTGTTTAACAGACAACAAGAGCAACTCTGTATAACAGGGAAGCGTAGAAATTGAAGGTTTTCTAATAAATTGAATCTGTAAGAAAATATAGAAAAGTGAAATATAATTTCTCAAAGGGAAGTAGTAGGAAACAAACAGTTCAAAGCCAAATATCATGGAATCTTAAATGGCTATAAATGATTATCTTGATTTTACATTTTATTTGAAAGAAAAATAACACGAATTACCTCCTAATCCTGTATCTTAGACCTAGTTCAGAATTAATTCATGAAAAATTCATTGTTAATTTCATTACATTTACATCTCATAGGAAAAGTTTGGTTTTTTAAAGTGATGGTCTACTAAAATACCAATACCAGGCAGAATGTGGATAGAAACACAATTGAGAATAGGGATTATGCTTTATTTTTCTTGGTATCATTAGTTCCTGGCACTTACCCAGCATAGAATGAATGTTTGCTGAATGAAGAAATGAATAAACCAGTAGTAAGAGGACAACTGGGATTTGAACAGACTGTAAGGGAAACTTAAAGCTTAATATTGACTGACCTATTAACCATAAACTCAATATAAAAAAATCTGGAATAAACCTATCTATGAAATGTGAAGAGCCTCTTTACATGCAATTATCTATACTTACAAAGAATAAGTTAAAGAGTCCAGAAGGAACACGTATAAGGAAAAGAAAATTCCTTCTTCAGTTCAAACATTGATAATTTTCAAGACCACTATAACTCAAATAAGACAAGTTACGTTTGGGATTTTCCCACTTTATACATCACAGAAAGACCTGTTAACTGCCCATGACAAACACCCACTGTATATCCATTTCCATCTTGCAATTTAGACCAAGTCTTTGTAGAAAATGAAAGCAACATAAAATATGCAGAGAACATTCGTATCCCTTCAGGCTCAGGATGAGCTGAGCATCTCTGAAAATATTATGCAAATACAAAAGTGTTTTCTATGGAACAGGACACTTAGCTGGGGCTTTCAACACCTTCAGATCTTGGAGAAAGTCGAAAGGATAAATAATGGAATCAGATTTATTTTCACTAGGTGCCAAGTGAGGGTTCAGCTAATTCTACCAAAGATACTCTCTCCTGTCCCCCCCCACTGGCTGCTCATATTTTCAATTTTAGTAACACAATAATATTACTAGGAATGTTCACATCATTCTGGATATTATATTAGGCCCTCCACTGAAGAGCACAGTGGGCTGGGATACAGCCAAGTCATCAATCTCAGTTGTTTCCACAATCACTCCTGGTCACTACAGCCCAATTAATCATTTTATGATATGTATTGATTGGTAAGATTAGATAGACATCATTTATTTTTTAAAAGTAGGCAGGGCCACAGGCTTCCTTTTGGCCTAGGCAAACGATGAATATGACAGTCTCCTCAGAGGAGATGATTTTTGGATTTATTTCACCAGACTGCTATTTGGGCTCACTAAGGTATATAGATACTTCATTTTGCCAGAGAACCATGATCTTGCAGGGCATATTTAAATCTCTTATAAAGCCAGAGTAAAATGTTTCCTATCTTAATATACTGCAGCCTTTATGGTACAGGAAAATAGTACCAATATTTCTGTCTCCATTGGCGAGAGGGAACTAGTGATTTGGGTTTCCTGTATTTCTTAGTAATCAAGAGCTAGGGGGAAAAATCACAACCCTGAGTCCTCCAAACTTAGCAGAGAGCCTAATGCACCCTCCATGGTGTCTACTGTGTCCCCACTTCTGCTGGACATTTTGGACATTTATAAGAACTAATTAGTAGATTTATGAACTGGAGCACCACTGTAAAAAATCTGGAACCCCAAACTGAAGAGTTATAGATTAGTTTTTATCATGCCAGGAAGAACTGTTTTACGATAGTAGTGGCATATGCCTTTATTTGTCCCTTTGGTGCAACTGTCCTTAAATCAGAGCTAAGATCAGTCCCCAAATTACCCCTATTAGGAGTAACTTTGTTTATAAGATACAGGAGAATATCATCTAACTGTGAAAAATGTCACCTGACCCTACTAGTATGTAACAGCTTTCCTTATACACTTTCCGTGTATAGTTAAAGTACACAAATGCTCTTCTAGAAAGAAAAATAATAAGCAAATATTTTTCTTTATATAAAATTCCTTCTAGGGAGACAAATTTATTACAGACAATTATTTTATCATGCTCTTTTAAGTTTGGGGTTTTTTGTTTTTGTTGTTCTAGAAAATGATTTACTCTAAATTGCATCTAGTAAAGACTACTTAATACAATTAATCATTTGTCGCCAAGAATTATTTACTTAAATCTAGAATTTGCTGAAAAGCGTCACATTTTTTACTTGTGCCACTAAAGGTAATTGCGTAATTAGCAACCGGTTTACAGAAGCATGTTTTTCACATACTGCTGATAACCCAGGTCTAAATTGCCCTTTCCATCCAGGATCCAAAGGCACTTTATAAATCATTGTATTTAAGTCTCTACTCACACCTGCTCACGCCCACACATGAACTGCAAATGGGGTGTATTTAAAGAGGTCATTTAACACTAGGATAACTACTGCAAAGAATTTGCCACTGGAGTGAAATGCAGCGAAGTTTTAACAGATGCTCAGGAATAATAGATACCAGTAGAGGTAAAGAAGTAAAGAATGCCATTTCCAATTAAAACTACAGGAAAGATTTAGCAGGGAAGAATGTAATTACTCATTTGGACTTAGGCCAGGATACCAGAGCTAATACCCTTCACACTGGGGAAACTTTTTCAAAAGCCTTAAAAACTCATCCAGGGCTTCCCTGGTGGCGCAGTGGTTGAGAGTCCGCCTGCCGATGCAGGGGACGCGGGTTCGTGCCCCGGTCCGGGAGGATCCCACGTGCCGCGGAGCGGCTGGGCCCGTGAACCATGGCCGCTGGGCCTGCGAACCATGGCCGCTGGGCCTGCGCATCCGGAGCCTGTGCTCCGCAGCGGGAGAGGCCACAGCAGTGACAGGCCCGCGTACCGCAAAAAAAAATAAAATAAAATAAAAAAACTCATCCATATAACAATTGCGCTTTAATATCTCAGCTAAAACAGAGTTTTCAGAGAATAAACGATAAAGAAATGGTCCCCACCACCACATGAATTTCATTATGGTGTAATCCATACCCCAATCTAACATACACACGTGTTTCCAGAGGTTAAGAATGGGAGGGGTCAGAAAGACTAGACTATGGACAGTGAATTAAAGGATGGAATAAGAAAAGGTGCCCAGAATTAGTGGGCTGACACACAGGATAGAGGCTGCAGGAAACAGGTTGAAATTGAATTTAAATAATCAAATATCCTTTTGTTTTCTAGTCCTGTACTTCCTTCCCACTTCAAGCACTATTATAAAGATGACCTGCTAATAAATGAACTATAAAAGTAATAATGGCATACCTGAGAGGACCTTAGGAATTATTCTTGGTTTGCTGAAGGAAAGACTGAGGCCCAGAGAATGGAGGCAAGCGCTCAAGGTCACATAGCTGAAGATAATTCCATGATACACTCAGACATTTGTATTTGGAAAATTACATGATTACGACCAAGGTCCTCACACACTTCAGATAATTCTAACCTTTGTCAAATGTCCGCAATTGTTTAGCCCTGCAGGGCAGAAGCCAGGCAGACTTGTGTGCGTGTGTTTATACAGCTTAATAGTAATCACCTTTCCACCTTATTATTTATAGGATCAAAAACTACTCTCCAGACCCTCGACTAGCAGATGGTGGGGAGAACATGAAAGCACAAAGTGACAAGAGGAATAAATTGGAAAGGAACATTCATAATAACTATGATTAGAAGAACTGAGCACAGTCCATAGGAAAACACATGCCTGCCAAATCCAATTCCACTTTCACTTCCACCTCCCTAACCATAACACCCACGGTCCTTAAACAGACTTGGAATTAAAATGAATTGTTTGCAGCTGCTCACATGCAGGCTTGTTCTGTTGGCCCCGCCCAGTGTTTACATGTGGCTTCCCTTCCCGACCTCAGTTCATGCCAGGGAAGGCCATTTGACAAACAACAGGACCGCAAGCTGAACAGAATGCATTTTATAAGTCAGCTGGATCCTCATCCGTGGGCTGAGAGTTCGTAGCGTTCAGCCGCCATTAGCCCCGTTGCCTGGTTTTACAGGAACTTGCTCTCTTTGGTTTTCCCCCTAACAGAGGTCGCTGCAGGATTCAGGCCTTTCTGTTTCTTCGATTTAATTTCTGCCAAGTTCCCCTTTCCCTCCGCCTATCTTCTGTAAATTCTGTGATGGGTGAGTAGCATTTTAAAGGTGAATGGGGATAAAGGACCACATTATATTTGACCGTAATAGCTAGTTGTAATTTTCAAAACGCTGTTTTTAAGCAAGTGGGTATGAAATTGTTCTTGCATTTGGCCAAGTGAGGCCAGTGGGAGAGTCAATGAGATTAGGTTGGGATACGACATGCACGTGGGCACTGAGGTGCCTCAGCAGACGCTGATCTAAACAGGGGGGAAGCCAGGGCCTGAATAGGGAGGAGGCTCTGTTTTGTCTAAGAATGAGAGGCCCCTCAGCCTAGTGGGTCCTTCAGGTAGCATGGTTCCACCAGGAGCTGAGAGCATAATTAATATATCTCTGGCTGAAAGTTAAAAATCATTTGGCCTCCAGCTAGACAAAAAAGCCATTAATTAAGTAAAATTTAAGACCTGTCTTACAGGTGTTCACTGTGGGAAGAGATGTGGACAAGACTACTAATATGGTTGCTATTGACCTGCACTTGCTCAGCTTTAAGACCGAAGAAAGAGTCAGCAACAGAGACATCAGTGGTTTAATGGATGGTGGAGCTTACCTGTCTGAAGCAAGGTTCTGGAGCAACACCCCACCGAGTGCAGGAGATGGTGAGCTGAACATGGAGGCCGGCTTTTCTCCCAGGGAAGGGGAGTTGCCAATTATGGGGGAATTGACCTCTGGTTGGTTCATCGGTTACCAGGGAAACCAGCAGAGGGGCACGCCCCTCACAGCCCCTTTGGTAAGAACAAGCACCAGCTGGGGCCTGGAGCAAGTACTTAGGAATTTCAGTCAGTGATAGGCTGCAGGTGAAGCAGGCGCTATTCGGGCAGGGGAAGTACAGAGGGCAAGAGAACAGCCACCTTGAGTGCACTGACCATACAGTTGCAAATACAGGGAACATTATAACTTTTCTGCTTATAAAATTTTATTCTAGGACGGGCCAAACATTTCCTTAAACTTCCTCAATAAAATAAGAGAAAAACTGCCAAGTCTTTCTTCTAGTTCTGTAGCTAATGGCCACATATTTCAATGATAATAAAGTCCTTTTTATTCCATAAACCTCGTACTTTCAAGAATGGCAATCATTTCATTTGGGGATCAACTACAGAAGTACTTGGTAAAGCTGGATGGCGTGATCAGGCTCTACTCTAAACTCACCGGTTTTGTTTTGTTTTGTTTTTTTCTGGGTTTTAAGTCATTTTCCAACAAGATCTGCGCTCAGAGATATAAGAAGATATACTCTTTTCTCCACAACACTTTTATCTCAGTGAAGTTTTATCTCTTGTTATTTTAAAGAGACAGAACTTCACTGAGATAAAGTGGGTGAAAAGTCAGTCACTTAATCTGTGAATATTAACCAAGCACAGCACTATCATCGGAAAGCACAGCACTAGGCATGGAAGAACTAAAAGAAACAATTTGGTTTCATCCTGCATTGGTCGAGCTAGAGCCATCCATTTCCATAGCCCTGTGTGCATGCTTCTCTTACCTATAAGTGTGATAGCCCTATCACACTCCACTGTCCGTGTTTGTCTTTCTTTCTGGCTGGACTGTGTTCCTTCATGAGTTCTTGATAGCTTTCATCTTTGTATATGTAGAAATTACCATTATTCTTGCCACACTGGGGAAGTACCTAAATTAAAGTACTTGAATAAATGTGGGTAGATATTATTACAAGTGATGGTCAGGATTCTCTTTTTATAATACAGACATCCAAAGAATGAAGGGTTATGTGGTTAGGCCTCTTTCCTGAAGAGGATTGTGAGGAGAATCCTCTGGTATGGGGTAGGGAGGGACACAGAGTAAACAAAATTCATTCCCAAGTACTTCCTGAGTCTAATCTACCCTAGGCACTGGGCCAGGTGTGGGAAGCTGCAAAGCTATGCATGGTAGATACAAATACTGTTGTGGGGATTTTACAGTCTAATAGAGAAAACACACAATAATGGCCAAATCTGCCTCCACCAAGGAAACACATAGGGTTGCAGTAATGGTGCACTGGAGACTGCTCTTACTTGAAATGCTTCCTAAAAGTCATTTGTTAAATATTTAGGGACTTCGCAAGCTGGTTGTTAAATCATTAGTGGACTGAATTTGGCCAGGATAGGAGGGAAATCAGCAAACCTTACAAATCTGGGACATTTTTTTCACCAAAGAAAGTATGTCACTAGCTCGCCACTGGTTATATTGATAGTAATGTGTGCCTAACTCTGAGTCTCTTTGCCTCCTTTCCTCATCCTTTTCTGCTTTAATCCTTTACAAGATGATGAGATAAAACAGAAGCATGGGGCTTCCTTATTGGCACAGTGGTTGAGAGTCCGCCTGCCAGTGCAGGGGACACGGGTTCGTGCCCCAGTCCAGGAAGATCCCACATGCTGCGGAGCGGCTGGGCCTGTGACCCATGGCCGCTGAGCCTGCACGTCGGGAGCCTGTGCTCTGCAACGGGAGAGGCCACAACAGTGAGAGGCCCACGTACTGCAAAAAAAACCCACCAAAAACAGAAGCATGTTTATAAGATACTTTCTTTTAAAAGTTTTATATTTTAAATTAGAAAAAAGGGCCTGTTAAGAACTTTTAACATTTTTTACAAGATAAAGCCAACAAAATAAAATGCTTCTCTCTTTCCTTTTATGTGTGCCTTATCCAAACACATATAAAATAAAAACTAATTATGTTTAGCCCGTGCATAATGCCTCATATGTAATAATATTCCATAAATATATGTTGACTTGAATTGTATCAAATCTAATTGAACTGAACTAAAATGAACAGACTAATTTAAAGTCTGCAATAATGTAAGATGCTTTTACTTTTTGTATTAAATTAAAACTATCTTTAGTACTAAAATATAATTACTTCTTGCTTGAAAAAAATCATTTAAGTTTATTGTTTATAAAACTATGTAAGTTTGCTGTGAATGGTATACTATTTTGGTATACTTTCATGAACTGGCCATATATTGACCATGTGTGCCAGTTTATATCTTTGATTAAAACATTTATAATGCTAGAAAGCAATACTGGAATTTTAAATTATTTTTCAGTCTGGACTTTGTACTTACTTGAACCTCACCTTGCTTTATTGATGAAGTTTATTTTATCTGCAATTTTTGATTCATATGCATTACTGTGGGCTCTAACACTTCCACATTAATTACACAGTAATTTTTATTGCATGTCAGTATCATCAGTACATGGGAGATCCTGTGAGGCTTCCTGCCATAGAGTGGTAGGCAACACAAATACACTGGGTCTAAAAGTCTTAGGCTTGAATTCTAGCTGCTAGAGTTTGAACAAATTTCTTATCTCCTCTAATCCTTAAAATTTTTATCAGTTAAGTATGAGGAAGTACGTATATCACAGAGATATGAGGAAATGATGGCTGTTAGAAACTTTACTTCAGGGGCACACACACATGCAGATAAAACTCTATAAATGTTAGCAACTAAAACACATGAACAAGCAATAAAAAAGGAAACATTTGAAGTCCAAGTGTCTTCAAGGTCTACAAGATATCTACCAAAAGAGCAAAAGAATTAAATGAGATGGGTGGGTACACTGTAAAAATTTAGAACTAGGAAAGGAAAATAAATTGATATAGTATTTCTAAGTATAGTTCAGGAGGAGCAGAATAATAATTACTTATATTTATTGGATATCTGCTGTGTGCCAGGCACTTTCCTAGTGTTTCACATGCATAAGTCATTTAATCTTCAAAACAACCCTCTAAGGTACTCTTGCTCATATTCTCATTTAGAGATGTGATAACTGGTCTAGAGAGGTCTTCTCCAAGGTCTTATCCAATGAAATAATGAAGCAAAGCTTTATCCATTTATTTATTTATTTTTGGCTGCGTTGGGTCTTCGTTGCTGCGGGCAGGCTTTCTCTAGTTGCGGCAAGTGGGGGCAACTCTTCGTTGCTATGCATGGGCTTCTCATTGTGGTGGCTTCTCTTGTTGCACAGCATGGACTCTAGGCACATGGGCTTCAGTAGTTGTGGCATGCAGGCTCAGTAGTTGTGGCACACGGGCTTAGTTGCTCCATGGCATGTGGGATCTTCCCAGGCCAGGGATTGAACCCATGTCCCCTGCATTGGCAGGCGGATTCTTAACCACTGCACCACCAGGGAAGTCCCTGAAGCAAAGCTTTAAATCTTGAATTCAGGAAATAACTTTAGAAGATTACTCCTTAGAGCACATCATACATAGGTATCATATATATATATACATATATAATAACATATATATAATATATATTTAACAAACACATAGTGTTTACTTACAGGATCTGTTCTAGTCTTTTTTCAGAAAAATATTAACTCATTTAATATTTATAATAAACCTATGATACAGGTAGTATTATTAACCTCTAAATGAAATAACTATAACTGAGGTTCAGATAGGTTAAGAAACTTGCCCAGGGTCACACAGCTAATAAATAGCACAGTGGGACTCACATCTAGGTAGTCCAGCTCCAGAATCAGCTATCTACATGGCTGCTCTACTCCTCAGTTAAAAGGGATTTTAACAGTCTAGTTGCATCAGCAAGGTAGTCTCCATCATGGAAATAACTATGGGGTTTATTCCACAATTTTCCAAGATATTCTTCCCAGGGACAAAAATTCTCTGTGTGGAAAAAATTCTGTAATTGTTATGATCTGGTTATGACTTGTTTTTCTAAATTGCTCTCCATACATAGAGATTACTTGAATATTTCAATTCTTATGATACACCTACATTTCTCAAAGAAAATTAGTAAACTCGTATTCTGTCTTTATAGCTCATTCTCTTATGAGTCTGATTAATGTGAGTCATTTCCTAGGAGATAAGTTTTCTGAATCAGCTGGACTTCTGGCCATATTATAAATAGTTTTAAATCCCCTAAATACTAACCTACCAAACTTTTAAGAAGCATCTAATACCTTTTCCCATGTTACATTGCTCCTCCAAATCTCAATAAGCTACACCAATGAAGATCTCTTTACTTATTTTTGCTGTTACTGATAAAACAAGATTTAATTTATTTTTTAAGCTAGAAAAAAAAAGCTAGCCTTCAGTTTGTTAGTTTTGATTCTTGTTGGATAACCTGAAACCATTGGTCAGAACACATTTCTTGCATGGCTGAGTGGTTTTAATTGTGTGCATTTTCTCTATGTCTAGGCATAGAGACTTAATCACTTTAGTTCTAAGGATTTGTTTTGGAGTGAAACAACTTTTCTCTAAACTCTAGAATAATCCTCTGAAGTCTGCTCTCCATCTGTGTTCCCAAGTTTAAAACTCTCCCCTTCCATCTGCTAAATTCAATAATAACTGTAACACTAAGCAGCAGGTAGAACCAATATGCTGGCTCAAAACTGAATCCTGAAAATGAATCTGGCATCCCTGCTGCAGAATCGTCTGTGTTTGCTGATCTGCCCCCATTAATCTCCAGGGAATAAGAGAGAAACATTGCAACAGACAAAGGGGGGATGGATTTTTCTAATTAATAGAAAGAAATAATAACATAAAAGTCATCAGCCTTTTTGCCTGCATACGGACAGCTTTGCAAAACAAGAAAATAAGAATGCCACAGATATAGCTCAAAAATGTGCACATTACAGCCACCCCACAACACATACCTCAAAATTTCAACACAGAAACTTATCTTAAAGACCAAAAATCACATCTGCCAAATTATTGATTATAGTATATGGATATAGAGGTTGGAATCATAAGTACATAGAAATGGAAAGTCAAGAGATTATTTAAATATTATGGTACTGAGATTTAATGTTTCCGTTAAAAAAGAATTTCTCTTAGAACAACCATTGAAAACACCATCTTTTATTCCTGAAACACCTGAATCACTCATTAATCAGAAGCTCAGGATGTGTCAGCACATTCACTCTGTTTCTTCCAGCTGTTTGAGTTTTTAAAGTCATAAATTATTCTTCTGGTCTTGTAATTGAATAAATTGCTTTTGAACACTGTTAGGGCACATATAAAGCATGAATATTCTCTTCCCTTCTTTCTGACTGCAGCACACTTTCACACACTGTGCGTGTTTTTAAAGGGAACTTTTGCTACAAGTTCTTCAAGTGAAAGATCAAAAATTGAAAACAAAACAGGAAATAACCAGAGGAGAAAGGCAAATTCTTCTGTTCCTTCCTGTATGATTTTCCTTGAATTTAGCTATTATTCAGAAAGTCACAGGCTTAAGTACTCTTTACTGATTATACAAATTTTAGTAATCTTTCTCACCTTTTTTCCTTCTTTTCCCAACTCATGACTCTGACTCCCTCCTACGGCCCTTACACATCATTCACTTACTTTGTCTTTATTTACACTGTTCCATCTCCATTCTCTTCCTCCCACAGGTGCGCAATAACTGAGGTTGCCCCAGACTCTCTATACTTCTATCTCAATTTTAAGCTAACGTATTTCATTTATTTTTCTGCAAATGTATTCAGCCTCCTCCTTTTCTTACCGGCAAATTTTATCTCATGGTATGAATATGTTACTTCATGTTCATCCTTCCTTCCATTCTTTTTTTTTTATGGCACTAATAGCACTTCATATTCCATTAGGTAATAATATACTTTGGATTTATATCTGAATTGCATTTAAACCCTCACCTACATAAAATATAAGGATACTTAAAATGTACTATTTGGCTTATAAACCCCAAGAGGGCAAGGGGTGAAACCAGTATAATTGGTTCATATAATAGTCAACCAAATATCTATACTTAAAAAAAAAACAGCTCTTGGCAACCATGAAAGTAGGGGGTAAAAAAAGACAGGAAAAGGGTGTGGAGACTTAAAAAAAGATTTTGATTCACTTTGCTTGGGCCTCTTAGAGCTAAGTAATTTGCATACAATGACTAAAGTTACTGCCTTAATGCCACTTTGCCAAATTCTCATAGCATGCCTAGAAATTAATTTTTTAAACAGTTTCCTACAAAAGTTAAAGTTATATGTTACAAAAATGTAGAAAAACAAGTGCTGCTGCTATATATCTGAGGTGATATACCTACTATTTTTCTAAAACTATTTTGTCTGTGTTACCTCATTTAACAAACTTGATCTAATTGACATATACAGACTACTGTATAAAACAACTGTAGAATACATATTCTTTTCATGTGTATATGGCACATTAACCACAATTGACCATACCCTGGGCTATAAAGGAAATAGTCTAAAAAGCACCAAGTATCAAATTATTGAAATCATAGACTGTTGTCTCTGATTACAGTGAACTTAAACTAAAAATCAACAATAAAATAACTGGATAACCCTCATATGTTTGGATGTTTATCACTGAATTTCTAAATAACTCATTGATCAAAAAAATTATAGTGGGATTTAGAGAACACTTGGAACTAAAAAATAATGAAAGTATACCATATCAAAACTTGTGAAATGCAGCTAAAGTTCTGCTCAGAGAGAAGTGTATAAACTTAAGTCCAATAATTCGAAATATAGAAAAACTAAATACTAATTTTCTACCCATTTAACTCAAAAGGTTATTTAAAAAGAATGATAAATTAAACTCAAATAAATAAGGAGAAGATAATAATAAAGAACTAAAGTTTAAGAAAACAACAGAAAAGAGACATGCAATAAATGGGTTCAACAGAGCCAATAGTTGTTTCTTTGAAAAGAATATTATATTATTTATATACCCTTATCAAAGCTATTCAAGGAAAAAGAATGCACAAATAACCAATATTAAATGATAACAGTGACATCACTATAGATCACACAGACATTATATGGACATATTACAAATAAGTTTATTCCAACAATTTGATAAATGGAAAAAAATGTAAATTACCTAGGAAAACATAACCCATCAAGAATTTTGCAAGAAAGCACACCTAGCACCCAGATCTTGGTTTCTAATGCCATTCTCCAACTTAAAAAATTTTTTTAAAAAATCAAGATTCCTTGGAAAAAGAGCTGATTTTATGAAAGATTGGAAATATACAAGATGAACCTGGACCACGTTGTGCTACAAGAAAATATTCAGAACACGAATAAACAAACAAACAAAACCCAAAAACCTCACCATGTTTGTTAGTATGTCAAAGGAATATAGGATCCAACTAAAAAGTTCCCAATAATCAAAGCTGGAAAAATTTGAGCAACAAATAAAGCATTACTATATTATAACCCAAAGTAAAAAGGGAATATGCATGAGATCATGCTGATATAAATAAATGACTGAATAAATAAATAACTGGGAGAAAAGACAAACCTCCTGTGCAGAACAATTCTGATTTATGTAGATACCTCTACATAAGGAGTATAAATTAAGTATAAATAAATTTAAGCAGTATAAATTCCCACTTCAGTATGGGATGCATGTAATGACTTTCTTCAAAAAATACAGTACATAAAGCAAGAGAAAAAGGGTAACTTTACCAAGGAGAGACCTGACAAACATTGCCTCAATCCAGATAGTCAAGGTTAACATCAACAGTGATAAGTCATATTGCTAGAGTGTCCCTTTCATTTAATGTAATGAGAATGGCAGTTTACTTCTGTGGTCTTCTTCCCCAAACACATTATCTCAGTGTAATCATGGGAAAAACAAAAAATTCCCACATGCGAGATATTCTCCAAAATACCTAACCTATAATGCTCAAAACTATCAAAGTCATCAGAAACAAGGAAAATCCAAGAAAACAGCCACAACCAAGAAGAGCCTAAGAAGCCCTGATCACTAAATGTCATGTGATATTCCTGGATAAAATCCTGAAACAGAATAAAGAACATTAGAAAAAAACTGAGGAAATCTGATGAAGTATGAGGCTTTGGTTAAATTTTTTAAAAAATCATAGAGAAAATGAAAAGGTAAAAACAAACCATAGAAAACAATTTTATAGAATGGTAGATTAAATTGTTGAAAAAGAAATCAAATATGCTTGTTTTGTGGAAGAATATAATGTATCTTCTATCCCCATATCTCACTTAGAATAGGGAGAAAATAGCTGTGAATCGCCTTGCAAAGTAAATGCATGATTGAAAATCTTAGAAAAGTTAAACATATTTTGTTGCTTTCAATAAATAGTAAATATCATCCAAAGGAGAAAAGAACTGCTTTATAATACAGAAAATAGACTTTTGTCTTTTATTCTATATGTTTTATGGGCATTCCTTCCTTTCATTTTAGGACTATTGTAAAGATGAAGTAAATTTTCTAAAAAAACAAACAATACACAAAAAAATTTTAAAAATTAGGATAGACCATATACTATGTCATAAAACAAGCTTCAACAAATTTTAGAGGATAGAAATTATTTCAAGCATCTTTTCTGACCACAATGGTATGAAACTAGAAACCAACCACAGAAAGAAAAATGGGAAAAGAACAACATGCTAATAAAAGACCAATGGGTCAGTGATGAAATTAAAGAAATCAGAAAATACCTTGAGATAAACAAAAATGAAAACACAACCTTACAAAATCTATTGGATTCAGCAAAGCAGTTCTAAGAGGAAAGTTCAGAGTGATACAGACCTTGAGAACAATCTCAAATAAACAACCTAATCTACTACCTAAAAGAATTAGAAAAAAGAACAAACAGAACCCAAAGTCAGCAGAAAGAAGGAAATAATAAACATCAGAGAGGGAATAAATAAGATAGAGATTAAAAAACAATAGAAAAAGGTCAATAAAACCAAGAACTGGTTTTTTGAAAAGATAAACATAATTGACAAACCTCTAGCTGCGCTCACCAAGAAGGAAAGAGAGAAGACCCAAATAAACACAATAAGTATAAGAGGCAAAATAACCACCGACACCACAGAAATACAAAAAATCACAAGAGAATACTATGAACAGTTATATGCCAACAAATTGGACAACCTAGAAGAAATGGACAAACTTCTAGAAACATACAGCCTTCCAAAACTGAGTCAAGAAGAAACAAATAATCTGAACAGACTGATTACTAGAAGTGAAATATAATCTGCAGTTAAAAAACTCCCTGCAAACAAAAGTCCAAGATCAGCTGACTTCACTGAAGAATTCTACCAAATATACAAAGAACAACTTACTCCTATCCTTCTCAAACTATTCCAAAAAAATCGAAGAGGCAGGAACACTCCCACATTCATTCTATGAAGCCACCATCATTCTGATACCAAAATCTGATGAAGACACTAAATAAAATTACAGGCTAATATCTTTGATGAATATAGATGCAAAAATGCTCAACAAAATATTAGCAAATTGAATCCAACAATACATAAAAAGCATCATACACCATGACCAAGTTGGATTCATTCCAGGGTCATGAGGTGGTTCAACGTACATAAATCAATCAATGTGACATACCACATTAACAAAAGGAAAGACAAAACCCATATGATCTTTCCAATAGACACAGGAAAAGAATTAGACAAAATTCAACATCCATCTATGATAAAAACTCTCAGCAAAGTGATCATAGAGAAAACGTATTTCAATATAATAAAAGCCATTTATGACAAACCCACAGCCAATATAATACTCAATGGTGAAAAGCTGAAATGCTTCCTGCTAAATTCAGGGAAAAGACAAGGCTTCTCACTCTCACCACTTTTATTCAACATAGAATAGAAGTCCTAGCCACAGCAATCAGACAAGAAAAAGAAATAAAAGGTATCCAAATTGGGAGGGAAGAGGTAAAATTGTCATAATATGCAGATGACATGATACTCTATATAGGAAACCCTAAAGACTCCACACAAAACCTACTAGGGCTGATAAATTCAGCAAGGTAGCAGCATACAAGATTAATATATAGAAATCTGTTGCATTTCTTTACACTAACAATAAAATATCAGAAAGAGAAAGTAAAAAAAGAAAATCCTGTTTAAAATTGTGTTGGAAAAAACCCTAGGAATAAACCTGACTAAGGAGGTGAGGTTTACATGCTGAGAACTATAAAACATTGATAAAGGAAATTGAAGATGATGAAAAAAATGGAAAGATATCTCATGCTCTTGAATTAGAAGAATTAATATTGTTAAAATGGCTATACTACCAAAATCAATCTACAGATTTGGTGTGATCTCTATCAGAATACATGTGACATTTTCCACAAAACTAGTAAAAACAATCCTAAAATTTATATGGCCCCCAAATGCCAAAGCAATCTGAGGAAAAAGAACAAAGCCAGAGGCAAAACAGCTCCCAGACCTTAGACTATACTACAAAGCTACAGTAGTCAAAACAGCATGATATTGGCACAGAAACAGCAATACAGATCAAGGAAACAGAGTAGAGAGCCCAGAAATAAACCACACACCTATGGTCAATTAATCTACAACAAAGGAGGCAAGAATATACAATGGAGAAAAGACAGTCTCTTCAACAAGTGGTGTTGGGAAAGCTGGACACCTATAAGTAAATCAATAAAATTAGAACACTCCTTCACATCATATACAAAAATAAACTCAAAATGATTTAAACACTTAAATATAAGTCATGACACCATAAAATTCCTAGAAGAGAACATAGGCAAAACATTCTCAGGCAAATCATAGCAATATTTTCTTAGATCAGTCTCCCAAGGCAAAAGAACTAAAAGCAAAAACAAACAAACAGGACATAGTCAAACTCAGAAGCTTTTGCACAGCAAAGGACAACATCAACAAAATGAAAAGACAGCCTCCAGAATGGGAGAAAATATTTGCAAATAATGTAACCAACAAGGGGTTAATATTAAAAAATATACAAATAACTTATACAACTCAATATTAGAAAAAAAAAATCAAACAATGGGCAGAAGACCTAAATAGAGTTTTTTCCAAAGAAGATAAACAGATGGCCAACAGGCACATGAAAAAATACTCAACATTGCTAATTATTAGAGAAGTGCAAGTCAAAACCACAATGAGGTACCACCTCACACTGGTCAGAATGGCTATCATCAAAAAGTCTACAAATAATAAATGCTGGAGAGAGTGTGGAGAAAAGGGAACCCTCATGCACTGTTGGCGGGAATGTGAATTGGTACAGTCACTATGGAGAACAGTATGGAGGTTCCTTAAAATAAAAATAGAGCTACAATATGATCCAGGATTCCCACTCCTCAGTATATATCTGGAAAAAACAAAAATTTCTAATTTGAAAAGATACATGCATCCCAATGTTCATAGCAGCACTATTTACAATAGCCAAGACATGGAAGCAACTCAGGTACCTATCAACAGAGGACTGGCTTGAGAAGATGTGGTATATACACACAATGGAATATTACTCAGCCATTAAAAAATGAAATATTGCCACTTGCAGCAACATAGACGGACCTAGAGAGTATTATACTTAGTGAAGTAAGTCAAACAGAGAAAGACAAATAATATATGATATCACTTATATGTGGAATCTAAAAATAACACAAATGAATCTGTAGATAAAACAAAAACAGACTCACAGACATAGAAAACAAACTTATGGTTATGAAAGGGAAGAGGGAGGGAGAGACAAATTAGGAGTATAGGATTAGCAGATTCAAACTACTATACATAAAACAGATAAACAAAAAGATTTACTGTATAGCACAGGGAATTATATTCAATATCTTGTAATAACCTATAATAGAATATAATCTGAGCAAAATACTTGAATAACTTTGCTGTACACCTAAAATGAACACAATATTGTAAATCAACTATACCTCAAACATTTTTTTAATTAGAAAATCTGAATAGTCATATACAATTTATGTTTTGCTACTAAAAACTTCATATATTCCACACAATTATATTTTATTCTATACGGAAACAGTTTCCTACAAATAAGCTCTAGGCCCCAATGTCTTCATCATAAAAAATAAAGAAACTGTCTAACTTGTTTTGTAAAGCTGGCATAACTCTGACATCATATTCCCTGACTATACTACATATGTCTATAATAAATTATATTTTATTTAAAGTATATATAGTTTTTATATATAAATATTTTATATACATTAAAGTTTATATATGGCTTATTTAAATAAATATATATGTATATTATATATATTTGCAAATATGTATATTTGTGTGTAAATAATATATAAGTAGCAGAGCTGATATCTGACAAGGCTATTTCAAGAAAAGGAAATTATAAGTCAATTTCACCCATACACATAGATGCAAATAAAAAGAAAGCAAAAAGAATCCAGCAATATTTTAAAAGAATAGTACATCACAACCAAATCTCATTTATTATGGGAATGTGAAGTTGGTTTAACATTTGAGAACCGATTATTATAATTGACCATATTAACAAACCAAGGAGGAAGAGCACATAATTGTCAATAAGGAAAGACAAAAAGCATGTAATAAAATTCTGTTTTATTCATTATTTTTTAAAAAAACAAATGACACTTCATAAACTAAGAAATAAAGTTACTTAATATGATAAAGTACATCTAAAGAAAATAAGATAATTATCATATTTTATGCTGAATTGTTAAGACCTTTATCCCAAGTTTGGGATCAAGAAAGGATACTAGCTATGACTATTTCTATTATATATAGGAATAAAGGCTCTACTCAGGGATGAAAAATAATAAACTATAAAAAAAGATTAGAAAGGAAGCAATAAAAGTATCATGATTTTTAGACAATGTAATTGTGTGTGAAGAAAATCCAAAGATATCTTGAGATAAACACTACTTTAATATACAAATTTAGCAAGGTCACTGTATACAAGATCAATACATGCACAACCACGTATATGAAACAAAGATACATCAAATTAAAATAGAAAATGAAATATCTTTTAAAATGAAAAATAAAAGTCAAATATCTAGGCATAATCCTACAAAAGTTAACATAATACTTCTACACAGAAAACTCTATATCATTTTTGAGAGAAACTAAAAGATACTCCAATAGAGAAATAAATCTTGTTTATGTATTGGAAAATGCAATACTGTAAAGATGTAAATTCTCCCCAAATTGATCCATAGGTTAAAAACAACTGCAATACACACAACTGTGTGTGTGTGTGTGTGTGTGTGTGTGTGTGTGTGTGTGTAAACTGAAAAGCTGATTTAAAATTTCATGTGAAATGCAAAGGCCTCAAAATATTCAAGACCTATAATTTCTCAAAAAAAGTCAAAGAGGGCTTCCCTGGTGGCGCAGTGGTTGAGAGTACGCCTGCCGATGCAGGGGACACGGGTTCGTGCCCCGGTCCAGGAAGATCCCACATGCCACGCAGCGGCTAGGCCTGTGAGCCATGGTGTGTGTCCTGTGAGCCTGTGTGTCCAGGCCACAACAGTGAGGGGCCCGCGTACCGCAAAAAAAACAAAACAAAACAAAACAAAAGTCAAAGAACCTATGCAATCATATATAAAAACTTATAAAGATACAGTAATTAAGACATGGTAGTATGGAAGGAAAGATAAGAAGACCAATGAAAAAAAATAGATTATCCAAAAATAGATCCAAACACAAATGAAGAAAAGATCAGGTTTTCAGTAAGTGGTATTGGGTCCACTGGATAGCCATAAGGAAAAAGGAATGAATCTTGACTATTATGTCATATAAAATTAATTTCATTTGGATTGCAGGTAATAAATAAAAGTAAAATAGTAAAGCTTCCAAATGTTAACATAAGAAGATATCTGTTTAACCCTTGGGCAGGAAAGCATTTATCAAACAGAACCACTCTAAGCACCAATCATGAAAAATAAGATTGAAAATTGGTTTCTCTTCATCAACAGCCACTATTAAGAGAATAAAACGGTGTTCGAGGTTGGTTAATGTTACTATGGCAATCAAATTGCAATATAAATGTATCAAATTAATATGTTGTATACCTTAAACGTATACAATGTTGTATGTCAAATATAACTCAATACACAAAAAGGAAAAAAAGAAAGAAAACAAAGAAAAGGCAAGCTGCAAAGTGGGAAAGTTCATGTAACTGACAAGGGACATTGTTGCAGTTGTTATTGCTGTGTAACAAATTACCCCATAATTATTTAAATGGTATAAAATAATGATTTTAATATGCTAATGTATTTGGCTGTTAAAAATTTAGGAGTAACACAGTGGGAATGGCTTGTGCCTGATCCTTAGAGTCTGGGACCACGTCTGGGAAGACTCAAAGGCAGAAAGTGACTTGTGACCTCTCCATGCTTATAGATGTCTTCTACAGTATCTGATCAAGACAGCAGAACTTCTTACACGGTGGCTCAGGGCTTCAGCACCAATGTTCCAGCAAACAAAGTGGAAGTTGTATCATTATTTATAACCTAGCCTTGGAAGTCACATGGTATTATTTTTTAGCATATTATATTGGTTGAAGCAAGTACAAGTTCACCTAGAATCAAGGGCAGAAAACAAAGATCTCACCTCAAGAGAGGAGAAATGTCGATGAATTTTGTGGTCATTCATTTAAATCAACCCAGACTCATAGAGAGAATGTATAAAATGCTTCTTGTATATCATTATGACAAAGACAGACAATCCAATAGAAAGAAAATAGCCCAAAGACTTGAAATTATAAGAGGGAAAATTGGTGTTATACTTTGTCTGAACTCTATTAACCTACTTCTATATTCAGAGATTTTTGAAAAGATATTAGACAATAAATAATTTTAAAGTGTTAATGGAGGAGATTGTTAAGTGAGCTGGACCTTAAGAATGAATAGAATTTGGAGAGGTAGGAAAAGGGAAATAATTTAATGTCTAACCTCTCCTCCCAGTAAAGATGGGCCTTTGCAGCTATGACTGGTGCTTGGGAATTAAGGTTGAGTGAGTACTGATAACAATGAAGGACATCTATTAAGCCATGCAGCTAGACTTCATGATTTCCCCTTTTTGGAAAAGGCTCCATTTTGCGGGGGGGTGGTGGTGGAAATATCCCATATATACAGTTATAGCAGTATTAGTCATGTCCATATAACACTACTGTCCCCTACTAAAAATGCTAGATTTAAAGTGGGCCCAGTATTTAAGCTAGGACAATCATCTCTTTCTCTAGCTGGACCAAATGGCTATTCTGAATTGGGCTTGTATGTAATCTTTCTTTGTCTGGTTGAGCAGACTGGGAGCCAGGAAACTCACAGGCTATTATCAGCCATATATTTCCCACTCTGTAGATTCAGAAGCAGAGAAAAGTCAGTCTGAAAATATGAAGAATAGTGAAGCAGATGTAAATAATGGAGCAAAACATGAAAGACATGGAAAGAAAATTTAAAGCCATCAAATCTGTGGGTCCATCTTTTGCTTCATCACAGAGTATTTTCCTACTGAGTGAAAGATTATTGTATACTTATAATACATTGTCCTTCTTGTTTAACTGGGTTTCTGAAACTACAATCCAAATCAGTTTGACTAATGCAAGAACAAAGGGGAACTGAATACTCAGTCCCAGGCAATGGTAGGCTCCATAGGAAAGCATATTGGTGACAACATTTATTGAGGATTTACCTTGTCAGTTGCTACTTCATTTGAGCCTCCTAAATGATCATCCATGTAAGCAACATCCCATATTAGAGACGAGAAAACTGAAGTTTAGGGAACTTAGGTAATAGGTTAGGCTCCAAAGCCACTGCTTTCACTAGTATGCTCTACTGCCTTCATCAAAGCCAAAAGAATAAATAATAAACAAGAACTAGATTTGAAATGAAAGCTAGAACAAGTTGTAGCCTGGAGAGATTCTTGGATCCAAACATACACTTTATAAGAGAGCTGTGAACAAGTCTTGGGGCAGGAGGGACTATTAAACATGCCACTCCTGATTAGATTTTTCAAATCAATGACTCTAAAAGTATTTTTAGGCAGGGCAACAAAAGACTTACTCAGCCTGTTACCACTTTTGTGGGAAAAAATAATTATGTACCAATGTACAATTTTAAATTTTGTATGCACTTGACTTGGAAATAGGGGTATGTGGATTCATATTTTAACTGCAACTCATATAATGTCTTAAAACTTAGTAATTTAATAACTACAAGGCAACATTTTTGGTGATATCAAAATGCACCACTAAATACTGTAGGGTTAATGAATCCACTAACAACAAGCTAAATTAAGTACGATGGAGCTAAATTAACGCTGATTTAGAGGTAAAAGCAAACATTTCTGCAACTGAAAATGAAAACCATGAGAAAATAACATTGATGTTATACGTACGACAACAACCACCAAATTCTTCTGTAATATTCTGAGCATTACCACACTCTGTTTCATATGAAGTAGAAGCTTTACAGTGTTGACATATGTAGCATTCTTAATAACATAGTAAACAATAGGGCTTCCCTGGTGGCGCAGTGGTTGAGAGTCCGCCTGCCGATGCAGGGGACACGGGCTCGTGCCCTGGTCCGGGAAGATCCCACATGCCGCGGAGCGGCTGGGCCCGTGAGCCATGGCCGCTGAGCCTGCGCATCTGGAGCCTGTGCTCCGCAACGGGAGAGGCCACAACAGTGAGAGGCCCGCATACGGCAAAAAAATAATAAAAAATAAAAAATAAAATAGTAAACAATAATAAAATAATGTACAATTATTCCTAGCAAACTACAGTAAATTTCTCATTTTTTGTTTAGGAATTCAAATTACAGTAATTCTGGATAGCTCAATTATTTTGTAGTGACTCTAAGTAAGATGAAAATTAAAGAAAACAATGTCTATGGAAATGGGCATCATTTATCCAAAAGAAACAAAGAAAGGACTTACATTTGGGGGCAAATCATAGGCTATCAGATGATTATGAGTAAACCTAGGTTTGAAACTCAAGTATTGCTATGTCAGATGTAAATACTGTCATGACTAAGGCACAAGGTAGAAATAAACATGAAGGTGGCCTAACTAAAGTAGACACTGTGTATTGGAAATGAGTGGGGAATTAAATCATTTTGGTAAAAAGGGAACAGATCACGAAAGGGCGAACTATAGTTGGACGAGCTTTGATTTGATGCATTGAGCTTTGGCAACCATGGAGAGTTCTTAATCAGAAAAGTAATGGGATGGAAGTTGTATGTTAAGGAGACATGTAGGGGCAGCAGAGTGCAGGCTGAGTGAGAACAGGACAGAGTTAAGGCACTGAGACCATGTAGAAAGCCTTCCAATGGAATGGCCACAGTGTGAGAAGTGTCTGGAGCACATGATCACACAGGGCCTGGGGAGATGTAATCTAATCTGAGGGGCTTGACAGAAATAAATGAGGGAAAAGAAAAACGAAATGGTCAAGATCTAGCAGAGGGAGAGAACAGTGGTTCTATTCATCCATTCATGTAAACGAAGTAAGAAAATGATTACAAATGGAATCATGCTTTCAGGCAAAGTGTCACATTTGAGGCAACTATGGAAAACCAAATAACTATATACTTTAAGCTAGTAAGATAAGTAACTGAATGAGGACTAGGTAAGGGTTCAAGGCTGGAGATATAGATTGGAGAATTAGAGAATAATAGAGATGTTAATTGAACACCTGAAGAGTAAATATATTAACAGATTGAATGTAGACAGGAAAGAACAGAGTGGAGCACATACATTTGGGGACCTTTATTCTTAGTAGATAGGAGAAAAGCAGGGGCTCTTGAAAAAGAGACTAAGAAAGAAGGGCCAGGGTTGCGAAGAGAAAGGATAAAGGATGTACGTGTAGAAGCCTAAAGAGACAAGCATTTCAGAAAAGAGGTGGATGGTCACTGATGCCAAATGTTAGAGTTCAAGGAAAATAAAGTCTGAGGAAAAGACACTGCATAGATAGAAAGGACATTTTAAATATCTTGCAAGTGAAATATTTGAGCTAGGTGTGGAAACAGGAGATTGAATATACGGTCTTCAGGAAATAAGTAGGTAGGTGATGGAGACAGAGGTATAGCTGGAAAGTTCAAGGGGTTGGCAATAAAAAGAGGCAGTCTAAACAGGAGTGATAAAGATGGAGCAGTACCAAACAAATACTGTATTAAGAAAAGTTATCCTCTAAACACAAAGAGTGCTTCAGTAGAAAGAAGTGCTTTATTAATTATGCTATGCAGTGTCCTATTTTTGTCAATAAGAGTCTTCATGAAACAATTGATGAATAGCATCTTGACATTTTAGAGTTCAGAAACTAATGCTTTCTCTTTAAGACAAAATAAAAATATTATCTGCTGGAAAAGATATTCCTTCATGACATACTTAGTAAAATGTTATCTTATTAACAGCTTCATTAATCTATGCATCCAACCATCCTGCAGAATCTGTCTCAGTTTTTGTCATTCTAAATGAGGGCATCTGTTAATTTCTGCCATCACTGAGACATTTTATATTGATACTATATGGATTTTATCTTCTTGGTTTTAACCAATTTCTCAAATTTAATCAGGGTATAATGTATGTTGATTCAAATTCACATCATGTTATAAGGCCCTTATACTTGTTCCATCTGTAAATTCTGCTTTTCATATTCCTTTACTTGATTCTATGAGTTGTTAATGAAGTATTCATTAATATTATATTTAGAGGTATCTGATTAGAGACAATAAAACATGTCCCTCCAGACTGACAGTGGCCTATCAACGGTTCCTAGAAGGGGTATGTTAAATTATTTTTCAGTGGTACAATTCAAATGACTGTCACTTCTTTCCAATCAGCATTGTTACTTTCCTTCTGTTAATTCTGTTAGACCTGCATCTCATTTATTCATTAGATTTCCATTTTTTGCACTGGGAAAACTATCACCTTATTTGGCCTAATTTATTTGCCTCACACATATTTGGCTTCACCATGACAGCAGATGGGTATAAAAATACATGCGTATACACTTTGGCTCTCTTCCTGGCAAGTGAATAAGTCCACAACATTTTCTGTAGCCTATCTCACATTTAATGTCACAGAAGGGATTCGTCTTTTGGCAATGAGCATTAGTAGCCTGAAGAAAGGGGGTCATAAATCCCATTTTCATTTTTTATTAAAATCATACAATGTCAGGGTATAATTTTCATTTTTTGATACATTGTAATTTATTCAGTGACCTTGGACTATGTTCCTTTGCTAATCTGAAATGCTAAATCAGTGTACTAGCGATTTCTGCAACTTCACACTGTTTCCTCTAATATAAGACTTTAAAAAGCTTAGTTTTTAGCTGAATACTCACTGATGGAAAGAACAATGCTGGTGAATTTTAAGAGGAAAAGCAGAGGCCAGTGCAAAATTTTTAAAAATGAAACAAAATCCATGAGTTACCCAGAAAAAATAAATGTTTATGTTTTACCTTTTATGACTCTACTGTCTTCCAAATGAATTATCAGTCTAGTACGACCTCATTTAATATCTTAAGCCTCTCACATTTAATCATCAATCATTTTTAATTCCTGAACAAACATGAAAAACAGATTCAGGCCAATGTATAAATAAGTAAAATGGATAACCTAATAGTCTCAGGTAATAATTTCAGTCTTCTTTCTAAACATTTAACCATTACCAATATGATTTTTTCCTAAACCCATCCTTTTAACATAGGTTCTGATAGAAAATAGTTTGAACGGATGAAGAGAAATGGTAGCCACTTTGGTGGCTGAGGGTGATGGTTGTAATGTCTCCAAACTGTGTCCATCTTCTGCTACATGTTTGTTGCCACTAATACTTTCTACCACATCCAGCCCTGATTCAATTCAAAGTTCAACTACCTTCTGTCAATCCCTTGCCTGGTTTTATGTCATTCTTATCTATTTGACAATACCCCCAAACAAGATTAATCCTTCAGCCAGCTTTCCCTTCTAATCTCAAGTAACTGATCCCTGGTAGAGAAAATTATATACACTATACCATAGATCTATAGTCTCATTATAAAAATAAACCAAAACCCTAAAATTAGTTACTTGTGTGGGTATGTATATATGTTATCAAAGCTATGTTTTTAAAGTTATAGGTCAAACTATTAGTATGGTATGCAATTAGTTTAGTAGTTAAGACATGCATTTTTATTTTTAGCAAAATATATGAGAACAGAACGGAGAAATCATACTGTCTAATTTGTAGTAAACCAAAGTATTATTTCCTAAAACATGTTTCAGTTATGTGTGTGCATCATGAGCTGTACTGTAAAATGAAATTCTTACTGTGGTTCATAATCACAATAGTTCACTGATCTAGAACTACCCAAGATATTGGTGAGAATGTGAAGTAAATGAAATGCTCATTCACTGCTGGTGGAAATGTAAAACAGTTTTGCCTCTTTGGAGGAAACTATAGTTTCTTATAAAGTTAAACATAGACTTGCCATATGACCTAGTAATTCCACTTCTAAGTATTTACACAAGAAAAATGAAACCATATGATGACAAAAAGATTTGTACTTGAATGTTCATAGTTGCTTTATTCGTAACAGCCAAAGCACTGGAAATGACCCAAATGTCCATTGACAGATGAACTGATAAACAATTTGTAGTAGATCCATACCTTTTGGCAATTAACTTTCTAACTACTGATACATGCAACAAAATAGTTGAATCCGTAAAACATCATGCTACGTGAAAAAAGACAGCCAAAACCCACAATATGTTGTATTAGTTCACTTATATGAAATTCTAGAAAAGGCAAACAACATAGCAACAGAAACATCAGTGGTTGTCAGGAACTGGGGGCGAGAGAAGGTTTCTGTCTACAAAAGGGCATAAAGCTACTTTCAGGTTAATGGAAATGTTGTATATCATGATTGTGGTTGAGAATACACATCTGTATACCTTTCTTAATACTCATCAAAATGTACAGTTAAAATGAGTAAATTTTATTGTAAGCCATGTGTACCTCAATAAAGCTGAGTTGTACAAAAACTAAGAAAAAAACTTTTTTATAGATCTTTTTCAATGCATAAAATGGTCCAAAATATATTCCCTGGTAACTATAGTACTACACTTTATATTTCCCTCTACTTCAGATTTCCTTTATTCATCTTTCATTTTTATAAATATAAGTATACAGCATAAGATTAAAGCTTAACCATTTCTGAATGTGGTAAATGGAAGTTATTTAAATTTTTCCTATAAGGTATATATATATATTTTTCTTTCTAAAAGCAAGAAAATCATTGTTTTCACTTGCTTTTTGGAGTGATGTTTGTGGCCTTCTTTTATTTGTGTTAAAAAGTTGCCCTAGCCAATATCAATATGAGTCAATTTAAAAATTAGTCTTTTGGAGAGAAAATATTATTAAATAGATTTCCTATGACAATGAGTTCAAAGTGTAATTTTCTTGTTATTGATCTTTTCCAGAACAAATTTCTTTGTAATTATTAGCCCCCTTTACAACGAAAAATTGCTTCAACCTTTTCTTTAAAGTGTTCCTTTGAGTCTATTCACCTTCCACCCACTCCTCTTCCCATAACAACTGTTTCCAGGAGAGTCTGAAAAGCTGACTAAGCAATAATTATCCTTTAACAGTGGACATTTTTTTTCCAGGGGAAGATCAGATTGTATTGCAAGCTGCACTTTCAAATAAGTAGGTAAAACCAAGCAGCATCTGCCCTTGAACAAGAAAATTTTTGTGAAAACCAGTCAACTAGGACTCATAATTATAGATGACTTGGCAAAAATCTAGGTACAATAAAATAAAACAACTAAACTATCTAATGATTTGTATGTCTTAAAATTAAGTATAAAAATATGTGTGTGTACTATTTAGCTTCTCTTTCTTTGATCTTTCGTGTGGAATCCCATAGGCACAGGCTGTGATATTAACTGCAGTTGTATCAAAGTTTGTACATTAAGGAGTTTCATCTCTCAGTCATAAGAAACATGCCATATAATACTATGATAGAAAGTTTGATTATTTTAATATGTAGTTTACTTTCTGAGTCAATGCCTTTGTGTAATATTTTCAACAAGACTATAAGAACACATATGTCTACAAAATACTGAATAGAATTTCTGTGTTTCTTTTAATTGCTTATACAAGCCTTAAAACACCAGATGACACAAAGTTGTTGAATTATGGTGCTAGCAACAAATGGCCATGATGGGACATAGATGCCTTTTAATGATGGGTAGGTCATCCTGTCTTATGGTCTCTGATAAACATGCCTGAATCTTTCAAGATGCCACATTCTTGGGTTTTTTTTGGTTTTTATTTTTAATTTTTTTGCTGTGCCACACAGCATGTGGTATTTTAGTTCACCAACCAGGGATCAAACCTGAGCCCCCCGTAGTGGAAGCGCGGCATCCTAACCACTGGACCACCAGGGAATTCCCAAGATGCCACATTCTTTGTATATAATAGGATCTCTTGTTTGGTAGTAGCTGTGTTCTAAAGTAAGCAGCTGAATTCCTGTAAAGTTGAAATCAACTCATCCATAAAGTACATTCATGGTTGAGGGAATTCAATCCATTATGGTCATTCTGATGAGAGGAAAGAATGGAGGTCTGGACAGATATCTAGGCATTTAAACTATTTGTGCCAGTAAGATACCATCACATCCTTAGGACGGAAGTAGTAGAGAGATTTCTGAATATTCTTTAAATATTATGCCTCCCTAACTGTAATACATTTTAATAGATATATTTGTTGCTATGAGGAATAAATGAAACATGAAATTGCCCTTTATAAGAAGTTAGACACTAAAGTCTAGACAACCTAAGAAAAATTGTACACTTGCTTCTGCTCTACTATATTTCTCTTTAATCACATGGAAGGGAAAGTAGCTTGTGTAAGAATAAGAACACCAAAGGATTTATAGCATTGCATTTTCAGTCATAAACAGTCTTGAGCAGGATGACCTAAAAATGAATGTCTCATAGGCAGGAAATTTTTTTATAGAGTCAAGACTTTAATATAGAATCAAAAGATTTCAAAAGCTTACTATGAAGCACAGCCTAGGATCAATATTACATTTATCAAAAGTCATAGAATAATAGCACACTACCTCTGGTGTTATATGTCCCACTGTAGGATAGTAAGTATGTGAAAAACCTATTTGAATGTTTATAGATTTTCTTCAATCTTGAGTTTTGGATTTTATAAGAAACCCCATTTATGGATTGTGAGAAAGTCGGTCTGATACTCCAGAAAAAATTCATCGGAGTGAATGCAGCAGATGCCAATGTACAGCTGATCAAAGCACAGATAAGAAATGTCAGGATGGTGGACAAACCACTTCCCAGTTTGATGTATCTGCTGTTGTACCTCATCTGTCTAAGAAGCCCCAAACTTTGGACACACACATGGTCAGATATTCAATCCTGGTGGCTTTAAATCTTAGCTGATGAGACACAGAACACTTTAATCCAGTCCCATGTTAGCTACGTAGGGGCTGGTTTAGAGAACTCCTTTCTCTGCTAGAGTACTGAAGCTCACCAAGGTGTATCTACACATGCCATGAGAGCAACTGATTTAGGTAGACTTATTGTAGAAGTACTATTTCTATCACCCACTTACCAATTCAAGTTATTCTCCTGCTTCCTTCTCTTATTGGGATTTCCCAAAGTCTTCCTAAAATACTTCAATATCAATGATATTCAGAAATAATTTTGTAAAATACATGACACCTACATCTTCAGCCATGTACGTGTTCTCTTGGTATTTCTTTGTATGGTACCATATGTTATTGTTTACATGTGAATACATTAACATAAATTATCAAGAACTGGAAGTATCTTTAATATATTCTGAACATGAAACTTTCATGTGGTTAATTTTTTTTACATATAAAAAGCTGTATTCTGTAAAGTAAATTTTCTATACCTGTCACCCATTCAACCTCTTCTCAGCCCCCACTGCCTATGGGTATCCACTCTTGCTAGTTTCTTAAGTATCCCGCCAGAATTCACCTAGAGAAATACAACTGCATTTCAGGATGTTCATATCTCCGTGTTAAATGTAAAAATAGCATTCTGTTCTCAACTGTTCCCATTGTTCTATGCATCCTGTCTTTTATTTATTTATTTATTTATTTGGTTAACAGGAGATCTTGTCATATTAGTATATAAAGAGCATCTCTTTTTTTCAGCTGCATAATATGCCATTATATGGTTGTAAGCATAAATATTATATCATTTCATATGTATGTACCTGATTTGTAGGATAAATGTTCAAAAATTGAATTTCTGTCAACAATCATACAACTTTTTAGTATTAATAAATATTGCCAAATTTCTTCCACATAGGTTATATCAATGTACACTTTCTTCAGCAACATATAATAAAACCTTGCCTTTGCTTGACCACTACCATTCTATTATAACACAGTATAGTAGAAAGAGTACTAGGTTTGGATTTTTACTAATTTTGCTGGTTGGGAAAGTTACCTCTTTAAATCTCAGTTTTCTCATCTATTAAAAAGGACTATACTATAAAGTTATTATGAGAATTAAATAAGATTATTATATAAAGTGTTGAGTATAGTTACCTACCACGTAGTTAATACCAAATAAATAGAAACAATTGCTTTTTCCCTAATTTTCAAATCATGATGCATATTATACTTATCTTAATTTTTTTAAAAAACTACTTTTTGCATGATTTCATTTTCATTAGCTATAATAATTATTATATTAGCTTATCAACTAATAGTATATAGTTAACCTACTAATGCAAATGTGCACCAAGCACTCACCCACTGCCTTCCTTTACGGAGTAAACAGAAACTGAAGCACAGCACATGAATAAGAGAATAACAAATGTAGGCTTGAGAAACTGACACAGAAAGACTTGGCACTTCTGTTTAAACACAGAATATGAAATCCATGCAGCTATCTCTGTTCTCTCTAAAACCACATGACAACAAGAGTAAAGAGACAAAAAAACAATTTTTAACAAAAGACAAAAGGACAAAGAGTATGGTATAGGAACCCACAGCAAATAATAGTTATTGTTATTAATCATTAATGATATTAATAACTTAATATTAATTGTAATATAATATCTAATACTTATCAGTTATATAGGTGAATGAATATTATTAAAAAATATGTCATATTAATAATATTAATACATGAACATAATAAAAATAAATATTAACAATTATACTTACTATTAGTGAGAGTAATGCTATTTTTAAGTTAGAAAGCAGAGAAAATAGTGGTAAGTTACTCAGCAGGTAGGAGAAAAATGAAACTGATGATATTAATGGAAAAAGAGAAGCAGCAAGTTAATTTGCACCACAAAACCCCAGAAAGGACCTTTCTATTAGGCCAAGATAGGAAATGAAATTCAAGTAGACTATATGGCTTGATAGTGATTGGCTACACAGTCCACATTACACAAACACAGTGCATGAATGCACTGACTACTGATCTAATCCCATATTATATTATACCTATATAAAAAGAAGGGAACTGTGTGTAACGAATCACTGTCAATAGTACGGGGATCAATAAATTATATAATAAATTGAAAAAATAAATAGTACTGTAAGCATGTCATTTAGAGATACAGAGACAATCACACAGCTGAAGTGTTGAAAATCGTTGCCTCTGGGGAATGTAAGTGGAAGGATTTGGGGGGAAAGATAGGGTGCTATTTTTATCATTAAAATTAAAGTATTATTTGAATTTTTAAACCATATGTATGAGTCATTTCTGAAGACAAAAATAAATTGAAATAAAGAGGAAAAAAATGAAGGCTGTTATGCTAAATGTAGAGAGAGAGTGAGGCACCTTTTCTTTAAGTAAGTTTAGAAAGAGCTGTGTGCTGGGCAAGTTACTTCTTTAGAGGTACAACTAGTCTTTTGTACAGGAATTTGATAGTACACACTGTTTAACATACTTAACTAAGATTTAAGGTAACAATGATAGTTCCTTGATTGTGCTTTTAGAGATGTTAAAAATTTTTTTAACCAATTGGCTTCCAGTATACTTCTCTATCCATCCCCATCCCCAGCATAAAAATGATTCACTAGCATATCTTCCCGGATATCTTAGAAGAAGAGTAGGGAAGGAAAATAGTGAAAAGATCAGGCATTAAGTCTAAAAAATAATAGTCCTCATACTTCACCCTATCACACAGATACAGATACACTCTCACACATCACACACATCACCTCTGCACTCCACCCTCCACCCCCCAACGATTAAACACTGGGACCTCCAATTGATCTGAAACTACTTTACAGCCCAGGACAATACCAGGTCATCGTTTTGCAATCAAAATTCTCCAGTGCTTGAGAAACTGTTTGTATTTAATATAGTCAACTATGGCCCATATGGGGCCTCAGAGGGAAGCTAGAATCAATACAACAATGTTATACATTCTTGACCTTTAAAATGTGTTCTCATCTCTTCTTCCAATGGACATATCCTTTCCTAAATTATTGCCTTGGAATCTTCAACATTCACTTGAAAGAGACTGTTTCTAAATTTAAATTAAGCAGCATCCAAGGCACTCCTTTCTATTTTCTGATTAATAAAAATATTCACATGTTTAAGTTGGAAAGTAGCTGAGGAACGTTGCAGTTTGAATATCATCATAGGACCTACCCATGGAAGGATCTCAGGACTTGGTTGTGGTCACTCAGATATTTAGTGATAAATTCAGGCATGGGACCTAGGTTGAGATTATTGTCACTATATTGGCTGCCTCTAAGGAGAGAATTTTTAGCATGAATTCAACATAGGTAATATGTTCCAAGGAGAACTGCAAATAGAATCTATGTCATCCATTATTTCAGCTTGTTTCATAAAAAAAATTCTCTTTCATTTTCCTCTGTCTTTTTAAGGGAAGGTTTACCTTGATTTACCATTTTTTTTCTTCCCAAGCACTCGCATTCTATTTCTTGGGTGGATCTCTCTTCCCTTTATTTCCACTTGACCTATATTGCTA
This sequence comes from Kogia breviceps, assembly GCF_026419965.1. Lineage (NCBI taxonomy): Eukaryota > Metazoa > Chordata > Mammalia > Artiodactyla > Physeteridae > Kogia > Kogia breviceps. The sequence goes on along the minus strand of NC_081314.1, from coordinate 87,572,300 downwards.
TATTCCTTGAATTACCTTTAATTATCTTTCCGTTTCCATCCCTTGTTTGTATCTGATTTTTATTGTTGGTACTAATTTTATTTATTTTATTTATTTATTTTTTTTTTTTTTTGGTGGTACGCGGGCCTCTCACTGCTGTGGCCTCTCCCTTTGCGGAGCACAGGCTCCGGACGCACAGGCTCAGCAGCCATGGCTCACGGGCCCAGCCGCTGCGCGGCATGTGGGATCTTCCCGGACCGGGGCACGAACCCGCATCCCCTGCATCCGCAGGCGGACTCTCAACCACTGCGCCACCAGGGAAGCCCTATTGTTGATACTAATTTTAAAACAAATTAGTTTTGGATCACTAGAAGTCTAACATAGGTAGTTTCTGCCCTGAACTTCTTTCCTGACCTACACTGATATTGCTCTATAAAGTAGAGGCTTCCAAGAATAGGAATGGGAACTTGCAAAGTGTTCAGAGGAATTTAAGAAACATATATTTTCTCATATCTGGGGAGCTCATTACTTCATCTTTCTTAATGAAAATGATGATGATGATGATAATGACAAGAAGAGTGATTGGTAATGTGATAATCATGAAGATTACAACAAGTAGAAACTGCTGTGGTAGTAGTGGTGGTAGTAGTATTACTACTACTATTACTACTACTATAATACTATTGCAATATTGTAATAGTAGTGGTGGTGGTAGTAGTAGTAGTGCTAGTGGTGGTAGTAGTAATAGTAGTAGTAGTACTACTAGTGGTGATGGTAGTGGTAGTAGTAGTGTTAGTGGTGGTGGTAGTAGTAGTAACAGTAGTACTAGTGGCAGTAGTAGCAATAGTAGTAGTAGTACTAGTATTGGTGGTGGTAGTAGTGGTGGTGGTGGTGGTGGTGGTAGTAGTACTAATGGTAGTGGTGGTAACAGAAGCAATAGCAGTCCCAGCAATAGCAAGTACTCAATACTGGGCATTCGATCTTGTCTTTCCCACCATCCTATAAACATCCTTTTTATTAAGTTGAGTCATACATTAACTTGTTACTATTCAACCAATTTTGAACCACTAAATGGAATTTTATACAAAGATGAGAAAGTGAAGTTTCAGGAAATTAAATAACTTATCTGAAGATAAGTTATTAAATTAAATAACTTATCTAAATACCTGGGGAAATAACTGGCAGAATTCAGACCTTGGTATATCTGATTCAAAAATCCATGCCCTTACATTATTCTCTGTACCTTAAGTTCTCATGTTTAACAAACTTTTCTACCAAGATTTTCCATTTGTATAAAGATAGGAAGAGTTATGGCTTCCTCTTCTCCAATGTTCCTTAAAGATCCCAATGTTCTAAATGAGACTGTTTTTTGGTATATCATACATCAAGTTGTATTTAATAAAAGTTTAAAATGGGAAATCCATGTCATTCATTTTTATATGCTTCAAGATACCTATGGAACACCATGCACAGTAAGTGGTCACAAAATCGGACTGGATTAGATGCCTGAGAAAACTAAATTCCTCCTAAGGTCCACCTGTTGGAAAGTTGTGTTGCTAATATCCAGTGAGTTGCTCCCCACATCTCAAATAAGGTGAGTAGACAGTGTTAATGTCACAGTAGTAAATGTGTACAGTCTATATATTTTGTTTTGACATGTAACAATGGCAAGTAATATAATCTGCTCACTTTGGTAAGATATTGGTTTCATTTTTGTAATTAAACATTTTGTTGTTGTTGTTTGCTTGCTTATTTTGTTACCAGTGATGAGTTATGAGGTTTGGGAATTTTCACAGAGAAAGAAACAGTTCCCAAGAGGGCAGTCAAGTTAAAGTGAAGTAAGAAAGAGAAAGTCCATCTGTCCACAGCAAAGCAGCACAGAATTAAGTCTACTTCCTCAGCTGTAAAAGGCAAACCAGCCACAGGGACACATGTAGGTAATGCAACGATTACTGACTTGCTGTGCTTTTGCCAAGGGATACTAATATGATAGACAAGTATCGATCACTTATGGCATACATCACAGCAGTATCCAGAGACATGTATGCTAGATCCCTGTCCATTTCACACATGAGAAATCTAGTACAATACAGAGTGATTAAACTCTGCAGCAATCAGAAGAAAAGTCTAGAAGAGTTTTAGAAGAGCTCCTGGTCGTAAAATAATGGTGCACGTACGCAACCCTTCATTAGTTACATCTGTTAAAATTGCTTTCAGTACACAGTCTCTGGCAGGAGATGGAAGGAAAAAGAAAAAGGCAGCCAGCAGGAAATAGAAAGCCTTCCAATTTGATGGCATTTTCTTGAAAATAAAAAGGAGTTATAATAGGCAAACTTGAAAAAAAATTATATGACACAAAAAGCAATTTTCTTAGCTACTTATTTTCAGTCTTGCCCCTGTTATTTTAGTACTGAGTTAGAAAACAGCTTTTTTCTTTACTCTCTACTTTTTTTTTGAGTGGGATACTAAAATCAAGGTGTCATGATGTGGAGGAGAGGAGAACCTACTGTTATAGAGAACAGCATGTGGCCCTAAAAATCTAACCACTGATCGCCAGGTAAAAACAGAGAGTGGAGTACTATCTTGAAGTCAATCTAGTCCCAAGGCCTCACTTTCTAGGTGATGGAATTGAGGTCCAAAAAAATTAAATGATTGCTAATTATTGTGCAAGCCAGATAAATGCTGTGCATTACACAGATATTCTAAGCTGCTGGACATCAACCTAAAGAATTATTTAAAGCCATAGCTCAGAAAAGGGTCCAGGTTACAAAAATCCTCCATTCAGCACAGTTCTGCTCCTGACAGAAGCACAAAAGATGGTTTCTTGCAAACCATGGTGGTAGTTCTAATAGCTACCAACCACTGAAGTCTATGTTCTCTCCTTAAGTCACTACAGATAAATCATTTCCTGAACCTACTTAAAATGTTGACTTCTCTACCTTTTGAGGTAGTCATATGGTTATGTTTAGTGTCCTAGGAACCAGATGCTAGGTGAACAAAGATGAATAATCAATCCTTGGTCCTTAATCTCAAAGAATCCATGTTATGATCTGAAGACAGATTGTTACAATACAGTGAATTATGGGAGTTGAAAAGAGAGCAGTAACCTAGTCTGAAGAGAGGGGGCAGATTACAAAAGCTACACAATAGTTTTTCCTTTGTCTTAAATTCACCTGTTAGAAGCTTCAAGAAGCTAGCTCTAACATTGGCTAGTTTGAACCCATCTATGTTCTCCCTAAGTAAAGTCCTCCTTATTTAACAAGCCAAGATTATTTAACCCCATGCAAGTGTCATCATAGTCTTTAAAATCGATCCTCACATATCAGAGATTGCCAATTCTGGAGAGCCAGAGGTTTGTTTCAAAATTCTTGCCTGTTCTCTGAGTGGGCCTCACAGAGGTAAGGATAGGTTAAATATTTTCCTATGAGAGAGAGCTGTATACCTTTATAATAAAGATGAGAAAAAGTCTTTCCCTTACATGGTTTCAAAAAGCCTTTAATTGCACCCTTTTAGTAAGTTGGAGGGTTTTTCTAAACCTATTGACAATGAGACTAAGACAGATGTGTAAGACATAAATTATGTAGAAATCTGACCACATTTTAATCATTCTTTTGATTACGTGTTTGTTTTTCTTCACTGCACCTTTATGCTAAACCTTACAGTCAGGATGGGAACACAAGACACACTCAAAATACAGACCCAGCATTTTAGACATGCTTTATAGAAGAAGGATGGAGAAGAGAATGACAAAGCTCACAAGTGATCTATTCAAATATTTAAATGTTGAATGCACCGTGATTGACATTTCATCTAGTCTAAAGACTTTAGTCCCAAATTCCACTGCCTTTCACCAAAAGGAATCAATTCACAAAATGTTCAATGTGTTCTCAGGATACCTGCAACTCTATCACAAAGCCCCATCGGCAGAAAGGTCACTTACTATAGGCATCATGCAAAAACCTGCTTTCATTATGAATTAAGTTTGAATATATGAAATCATTTCTTTTAAAGAAAAGAAAAGAAACTCCCTGTTGATTGAGATTTCATCTAGAATGGCCTAAATGTTGCAGAGTACTATTCTTAGGCATATTCTTTCACTGGGCTTTTCTTTGAAAAAAGAAATTATCGATAAATCAGGTATGGCCTCAAGATATGTGTGGATAACTACTTTTATTAAAAGCTTAATACGTACCAGGTTCTGAGCAAAGCATTTGCTTTATATGCTTTTTCTCATTTAGTCCTCTCTAGAATATTATAAGGGAAAGTTTTCTTACCTCCACTTTATGGGTGTAGAAACCAAGATTTAGGAAGGGTAAGCAACTTGTCCCAGGTCAAATATTCAATGGCTATTTGGATGTGGAGGGATGATTTAAAACAAGCCATCTGACTCTAAAAGACAGTGTTTGTAATTTCTTCTTGCAGTCATGAAAATAAAGAGGAAAACCTTCTCCTTCCTAGTAATATTGTCATGAATGACTGATTTTGAATGATCAAAGGAAGCCCAGAGATGATTTTAACCAATGTCCTCATTTTACAGATAAGAAACTGCCTTTAAACTTCCCTTTTTATTTGTATGGACATAACATAAATTATAAGAATCTATATGTCTGGTAAGGTGAAAGTTTGTTTCAATAAATACTGTATTTTTAATGAAGTATAGTTGATTTACAATGTTGTATTAGTTTCAGGTGCACAGCACAGTGATTCAGTTATACATATTCTCTTTCAAACTCTTGTCCCATATAGGTTATTACAAAATATTGAGTATAATTCCCTGTGCTATACAGTAGGTCCTTGTTGGTTATCTATTTTATATATAGTAGTGTGTATATGTTAATCCCAACCTAAATACTCTTGCTTTAAAAAAATTCAAATATGAAAAAAAATACAGTAGCTTCCTAGGAAAACAGCTATTTATACTGCTCTGTGGCCTATTCCAAGCTTTTCATATAATAAACAATGCACACAATGGATATAATAATATCATCACACTGTGTATTACTTTTCTCACAGTATATTGTTTTTCATGTACCTGGATAGTCTGCACATTCATCATTTTAATGGCTATGTAATATTCCATCAAGCAGATGAAACATAAAACCAAGTCACTGTTTTTAAAAAACATCTGACTTTGTTCACTAAATGCAAACTAAGTTTGTGTGAGCATGTATTAGAAATTGCTAGATACATTTTCAATGAAAAAAGTCATTGCAGGAATAGGCAGATTGTTATCTATGTTCCACAAACCAGATTTGAGAGAAATGTTTTAATGAAATGCATAGAGATTTATTTATTCTGATTTGAGATTCTGAAGTATGGAATAGCAATTCTATATCTGTCATTTGTAAAACAGATTATTGTTATTATGATTATATATGAAGCTTTGTGAATGCACCCTGCACTTTATGAATATATCATAGAGATAAAGTATGACTCTGCCCCCAATGCTTATGAAAAAAGAGAAAAAATGGGTAAAGTACAGATAATAGTGAACATTGAACAGAGATGCATATTAGGAGATGAAGACTTCATAGAAAATGTAAGATTTGAGAATGATTTTAAATGGGAAAGGAAAGATCCTAGATAAAAAATAAATTTATAGTGATGACATCTCTAGGTTTATTTTTAACCAGCTGACGGACTTGACTGACTGCTTCTCTCAAGCACATAATTTAACTTCCGTAATTCTCTATTATCTGAGAGGAGCTTATCTACCTTTTGTGGACAGTTTAACTCTCAGAGGACTAGCTTTTCTGTTTATTTATCCCCAGTTAGACTTGTTTCTACCTTCCCTGAGATATTAGCACCTGTCACGTTGAAGTCAACTTTTGCTTAAGGTATGTATCCTGTATTAATCCTTTATAGAATACATTTCATTTTATACTTTATTAAATTCAAAAGATCAAGGGAATAAGGAGGAGGTTTGATGGCAATGTAGCCACTAGGATTGAGTGAAAGGGAAGTGTTTCATAAAGAAATTAATTGATCCAAGTACTGAAGGAAAATTAGGATATAGTAAAGCCATCAAGGGGGGATAGGGCATCTCACACAGGGAAGCATGGAACATCACGGGCATTATACATGGTGTCCATAATGTCTGTAAACACTGACAAATATACATATAACTGTTTACAAATGAATTATTGATATTACATTAAAATACATGGCATATTCAAAAACATCACATGGTACGTTCTATGTGGTACTCCTTACTAATGGTGCAGTTAAATGGGCTGCACAAAATTACAATGAATACAGTGCATAAATGAAGTATTTCCATCAATCTTTGCATATGCATCTATGATTCATTGCTTTAGATGAATTACACCTCTGATTTTCACTGAATAAATCTTCACATTTAATGTAGCCCATAAAAAAGTAAGTCTGGGTGTTCAGAAGTAAATACAAATAATAAAAAAATAAACTTATCTATGTTTCTAGATTTTATGGCAATGCTATAGGATCTGCTGACAGTTCAGTATGGCTAGAGGGTAGGATGTACATTGAGGAGGGAAGGCAGGAAGGAAGAACATGTATTTGGAGAGGGGCCCCAGTCATTCCAGCTATCTCATCTGTATTAGTTTCCTTTTGCTGCTATAACAAATTTACCACAAATTTAGTGGCTTAAAACGACAAAAAAATATCCTCTTATAATTCTGAAGGTTAGAAGTTCAAAATCAGATTTGCTAAGTTAAAATCAATGTGTCAGGAGTTCTGGTTCCTTCTTGAGGCTCTGAGGAGAGGCTTTTTCAGCTTCTAGTGTCTGACTATATCCTCTGTCTTATGGGTCTTCCTCCATCTCCAAAGTTCATCATTGCAATCTATGCTTCTGTCATCACATCACCTTCTTCTCTTCTATAGAAGCATCTCCCTCTACTTCCCTCCTATAAGAACACTTGTGATGATATCACTGGACCCACCTGGATAATCCACTATACCCCCTCATCTCTAGATCTTTAACTTAATCACACCTGCAAAATCCCTTTTGCTATATAAAATAATATATTCACAGGTTCCAGGGACCAGGAAGTGAGCATCTTGGTAGTGGGGGGCATTATTCAGTCTACCACACCAGCGAAGTCCCTTCTAGACCAATCAGCCCCCAGACAACTGTCAGATAACTTCAGCCACGTGAGTGAAATCAGCTGATCCCAGCAAGATCAGAACTGCCCAGTTTAGCCCAAGCTAAATTACCCACCAGCAGGATACTGAGCTAAAAAAATATGATTATTGTTTTAAGCCACTATGTTTTGAAGAGGTTTGCTATGTCAACAGGTAAAAAAAAAATCAGTTTGCAAAATTTCTGTATGAGGAAACTATGGGTTGATCCAGGTGGCCAAATTGGCAAGTAAAATTATGGATTTTGACTTGAGCTAGAAATTTAGGGTCACCTAACTGAATTTTAAACCAACAAGCAAAATGTACAGACTTGATTCCTATACTATGAGTTCATATTGATAGCACCATGCTTACCATCCAATGGGGAGAGCATAGGACTTTGAGATTCTCCTATTCATAAACACTTAACTATAATTTCTCTTTTTTGAAAGGGTAGGTCTAATACTTTTAGAAGAATGCATTTCTCAGTAGAGATTCTAGTTTCAGCTTTTGTCTTCCAACTCAGAGCCCTGCCTTCAGAAGTTGTTGTGAGGACACAATGAGGTAAAGTATACAAAAACCTACAATAGAGCCTACAATTTACACTCAGTAAAATGCCCAGTGGGTGTTATCTATTATTATTATCATCATCTCTTCACAGGGCCTGTACACAGTTAAGCGCTCATCATCACCCAGGAAACCATAGGTTACTTCTACTGAGTAAGGCTTAGGAGTGCCTTGACTTTCTAAAACCAACAGGCAGTCTTCTTATTTTATCTTTGCTGTGAGACCTTACTTTGTAAAATGCTAATTCTACAAAGAATAGGTGAAAAAGAAATGAACTAAGTTTCTAGTCTTAGATCTGCTGCAACCTGTGTCATTTTATTTTTTTTAAATTATTTTTTAATTTTATTTTTAAAAAATGAACTAATTTTATTTTTATGCAGTATACATTTTATTACTTTGTACTAATACATCCTCATATTACAAAGGCAATTTAGTGGAAAAATGTTTCTTTTGATATTTGAATAATCTGAAAGAACAGAAACAGAATTAATTATACATAAAAAATATTCATTTGGATAACAACAACAAAAAAGACAAGTTAAACAACAAAAAAATTTTCCTTTCTTACAGGTGGACATTGAAGTGGACCTAATTCGGTTTTCTTTTTAAAAGCCTCCAAAGACAAAAGCAGCTTAAAATCTAATTAAAATGAATAAAAAATGTTTACTAAATTACTGGTCTCCGGCACCATTTTCTGTTGTTTTGATGTAGGTTCTTCTTTGTCTGTTTCTTCTCTTGCTCTTTTTACTGGTCTAGATGCACCATTTTCATCATGTTCATCATCACTATCAAATTTAGTTTCCTTGCCCTGAAACTGTACTTTTCCTTTAGCAGACCCAATCTGGGCAGGTTTATTTCCCTTTCCTTTTCCTTTAGATCTGCGACCTTTTGACTTCCATTTGTTTAGGGATTCTTGTTGATCTTCTATTATTTTTTTCAATGCTTCTTTTTCCTCATCTCCTTCTAGTACTTCCCAAGTGACCTCTTTGTTCCTTAATTGGAGGTTACCATTATTTGCGTCTTTTGCTTTATCCAGTGCTTCCTTAGCTTTTTCTTTAAACAGAATTATTCCCTCTTTGGCTCCTCTGACAAAGTCTATCCATTTCATTTCACCATGATTTGAGAAAAGGATATGCAAATCTTCTCTATACGTCTGATCATGTAAGTCCCCCGAGAATTTCAGCAAGCAGCCAATCTTTTCTTCTAGAGATTTCATTTCAGCATTTTCTGCTAACTTTTGTTTTTCTTCTTGCTCTTGTTTAGCTCATAATTTAGTGTCTATTTTATTTTGCTTTCTTTCTTCATTTTTTTTTTTTTTTGCAACGTAATCTTCCTTGATAAGTATTAGCAGGTCTGTATCTTTGTACTTCTGGCCAGGGGCCTCGACAAACTTCTTAGCAGATTCTATGGTATCAAAAGAGCAAATATTGATCCCTTAAATGCTTTGTGCAATGTTCTTCTCATCTGAATATTTAGTACCTGACCTTTATCTTCCAACCATTCTTTTATGTCATCAAGGGTTGCATCAATTGGGAAGCCTTTAATATAAACAGATCTGTTTTTTACATCATTTTTATACTCATCAGTCACTTCAGGGAGGGGTTTGCTTGGAGATCTTCCAATTTTAGTTTTATCTTCACTTATTTCCATGAGTTCCGCCTTTGATTTGCTCAATGCTTCTACTATTACATTTAAGTCTGTTGTTAGACGGTTTAACCTATTAAATTTTATCATTATCTCCAAAGGTACCCAGCCTTCATCCTGTTTGATGTGTTCCTTTAAAAATTTGTTGCATGGCAAATTGATGTCAGCAAAATAATACTTGATTTGATGACAGATTTTGGCCCCCAGAGCAGACATTTTTTCATTATCACCATTTTCTGCCATTCTAGTTATCTTTAAGTTCCCGGTCCAACAGAGACATGCCACAGGTCACTAACAGCGACAGCAACGTCTCCTCTCCCCAGTACCGGCGGCTTGCCCAATGAGCCTAAAGAAGATGGGGGTTGTCCCGGCAACCTTTTCAGCCAGGGTGGTAGGCGCTTTGGGCCTAACTGTGTCATTTTAAACAAGTCACTTAACCTCTCTGTGCCTCACTTTCCCTGGGTTCTAATATTTATTTAGTCAGCTTCAGGGAGCAATTTTAAGTGTCAGCTGAACCAATTAATCAATCAGATGAACTGAGCACTAATGATGGCCTGGGCAATGTGCTAGCTATCCTGAAAATTTAGAAGTAAGTTATTGCCAGACCCAGATTTATAAGCTGTACGCTTCGTCTTAGTCCACTAGAGCTGCTCTAACAGAATACCATTTACTGGGTGGTTTGTAAACAACAAAAATTTATTTCTTACAGTTCTGGAAGCTGTGAAGTCCAAGATCAAGGTGCTGGCAGATCCAGTGTCTGGTGTGGGCTCAATTCCTGGTTTATTTTTACTGTGTCCTCACATGGCAGAAGGGGTGAGGGATCTCTCTTATAAAGTTACTAATCCCATTTATGAAAGGCTCAGTCCTCATGACCTAATCACCTCTGAAAGGCACCCCCTCCAAATACCACCACATAGGCGATTTAGGTTTCAACATGTGAGTTTTGTAAAGACATAAGCACCCCTTTTCATGCACATACAAGGGATTCCTGTTCCTGGATTAATAATAATACTCTAGAAAAAATAAAATGTACCTTCCAAGTTCTGTGTACATAACCATAAACACAGACGTTAAAGTTTGCATTTAATATTGAAAAATCATGCAAAAACATGACAGAGAACACGTATAAATTGTCCTTCAAATTTACAAGAATTAGAGTAAAGGAGTTAAAAAAATTCCTCTCAAACACAAAGAGGATGGGAGTGGAAATAACTATAGTTAAGACACATCAAGAAAATTTTTGAAGCTGAAAGCAGATGGACAATTCTTTATGACTTTTCAGATGAAAGAAGAGTAAGAATCTTTATGATGGAAGCCAAGAAACAAGTGGTTTCTTGTCACAGAACCCAGTAAAATTCCTGGAATTATAGGTAGCAGATATCTCAAGATTCGGTGGGGATCAAGATGTAAAGATTGGTTGAATGCTTGCATCTAGTTAGATCCTTAGATCTGTATAGCATGAAAAATAACACTGCCTCCTAATCTTTCATATGCATACAGACACATAGCAGAAAAAGACAAGTCACTTATTCTCTGGAGTGTTTGAAACACATAGCAGAAAAAGACAAGTCACTTATTCTCTGGAGTGTTTGAATAAGAGGGCTTCCCTAAGAACAGTGGTTCTCAACCAGGTTCAGTTTGCCTCCAAGGGAAGATGCTTTTTGTCCCCAATTGGGGGGTGGGGGTGATGTTATTGGCATCTAGTGGGTAGATGTCAGAGAGGCTGCTAACATCCTACAATTACAGGATGGTCCAAACAACAAAGAATTATTCAATCTTAAGCATCAATAATGCAGAGGTTCAGAAATCCTGCTCTAGAATATCAGAAAAAGTTGAGGGTGGGATGAAATATTAAAACCAGAAGAATTAAATGTGTATCTACACGCTAAATGGTGAGAGCTATGTCTTGAATTATGAGTCTCCTTTATCCTCTTTCCTCACTTAGCTCAGTTCTACGAAACCTGACAATTTCCTTTATAACCTCCAGGCAGGAGATCAGTGTTTTCTTGGGAAAACACTGTCTAGGAGAAAAGACCTGTTGATTCCAACAGCAGGAGTCTCCCTCCAGCTGACCACTCTAAAGTAGAGCTTGCCATCTTCAGTCAGAGTTGTGACACATTGTGCTTAAATATAAATGGACAGGAAAGGATCAGCAGACATTGAGAAGAGTTATGACCTGAATGATATAGACCAAAACAGAGGAAGGAGGGAAGGCAGGCAGGCAGGCAGGCAGGAAGGAAGGAAGGAGGGAGGGAGGGGGGAGGGAGGGAGAAAGGAAAGAAGAAAGGAGAGGGAGGGAGGGAGAAAGGAAAGAAAAAAAGGAAGAAAGAAAGAAAGAAAGAGAAAAGAAAGAAAAAAGAGAAAAGAAAGAAAGAAAAAGAACGAAAGGAAGGAAGGAAGCAAGGAAGAAAGAAAAAGCAAGCAAGCAAGAAAGAAAGAAAGGAAGGAAGGAACCAAAACAAGAAAAAGAAAAGAAAGGAAAAAAAAGAAACTTGAAGGAAACAGAGATAAGGCAGGAAGTAAAAGGAAAAAAATGCTTAATATCATCACAGATACATAAATATGACAAATATGATCATACAGCAAGCTACCCCTCTACCAAGATGTTTCCTTCAGGTTAGTGTTGGACATCATAGTTCTTACAAAGTTCTCATAAAGGGGTTATGATACATACATACCTCCATTTGTCTGATGCTTTTATTAGATGAGGGCCATCTACTACTAACCTTAGACATTCTCAAGGAGCCAGTAAGTTTGAAAAAGACTGCTGTTAAGGACTGATTTTATTAATAATGAACCTAAGCTCTGTACTTCAGTAATACTTTTCATCTAAGAGTCCTGAACTATCAATACTTCACGATTTAAATGAATTAAGGCCTATAAGACCCTTTGAGCTAGAGAAGACATGTTTTTGAAGTAGAAGGTCTAAGGAAGAGAGATATAGAGTTAGTTTTATATTTAAAAAGTGAAATGAAAAATCACCTTTCCTAGACCACCACCCTGCATGGCCCCGTGGTCGTATAGTGAGGCTACAGAGCTGAGGGGAAGGCCCCTTCCTGTCTTCTTGTCCCAGCCCTCCTCCAGGCCTTCAGCTTCCCAGACCCTCATGCAGTTGACTGTAAATTCTTCCAGGAGCTCTTTTACTGTCTACCTTTCGGGATTAAAAAAAAAAAAAAAAAATCAAAAACTTAAAAAAAACCCACACACACAAGTTTAAAAAAGCAAAATACAGAGGGAGGAAGCAGTGACAATTTTTTTTTTCTTTTCGGTAATTATGCTTTTAAAAAATTTTTTAGTATTTGTCAGTTTTTACTGTGGGTCGGCTGTTGATATTTCATCAGGATAACCATTTCTTTGCTGAGTTCTGGTGACTGAGGGAGAGCCACACCCTCAAAACAAAACACACAAAACAAAACCACAGAATCACCTTTAACCTAACTTTTTATACAATGTCTCAGTTTCCCATAGCTTTGCACACAGGCTTCTGTGTTGAGATGAATTGTACCTGCTTTTTTTTATTTGCAGAGAGTGTGACTATTGAACTTGAAACGTTTTAAAAAAAAAATCACCTTTCTTCCCTTTTCTCTCATTTATTGTGTTATGTCCCACCTCGCTCTCTATACCCCTCTTCTCTTTTCCCTTGCTCCTCCTTCCTCTGCTTCCTCCATTGTCTTTTTCTTTTCCTGTCTTACCAACAGGCTCTTATTCTCAGATCTCCAACCAAACATGATGGAGGTCTTTCTGCATGAATCCGAACAAATCACTGAATCAATGTGGGGTTGGAATTAGGAGAGGGGCTCCCTTTCTACTTGACTTTGTTTAATCCACTTGGGAAGATGGCTACATAATCCTTTCCTTCTGCTAAGCTCCCTCTTCTGTCCACAGTCCCATTTGTTAGGGGAGAAAGCAGTGTCCCACTATGAGTTCTGGCTTCCCCTTTCTCCCCACTGTGTCCTATTTGGATATGACGTTCAGGCCAAGTGGCCTTCCCATTCTCAGCGATGGGAGAAAGAGGTCTGGGGATAACCAAAGCCAATCTCAGATCCTTCTAGTCACCCTGCTCTGGTCCTTAAATCTTGGGATTTGGCAGAGTACACAACGACTAATTCATAATACCTTGGAATTAGAGTACCATTGCTTTTGGATAAAAGATCTCCACCGCTTTAGTCTGAGCAGAAAAAATCCTCTCTTTAGTTCAGGGGTAGGCAAACTATAGTGGGCCAAGTCTGGCTGAGGCCTTGTGATGGTTGACTTTATGTGCCCACTTGAAGGATCTTTTGGGGTTAGATTTATATTAAAATCAGTGGATGCTGAGTAAAGCAGATCACCCTCCACCGTGTGGGTGGGTCTTATATATTGTTCTGAATAGAACAAAAAGCAGGAGGGAAGTTCTGCAGCATATGGCTTTCAAGCTTGAGCTGCACATTGGCTCTTTTCTCATGGTCTCCAACCTGACAGCTCGAGGACTTGAACTGAAGCATCAGCTTCTCCCTGGGTCTCTGGCCTGCTGGTCTACCCTGCAGATTTTGGACCTGCCAGCCTCCATAATTATATGAGTCAATTCCTTAACATCTCTTTCTGTATATGGACATATCCTAGTGGTTCTGTTTTTCTGGAAAACCCTGGATAATAAAGACCCATTTTTAAAAATAGAATGTTATTGGAAGACAGTCATGTCCATTTGTCCATGTATGGTCTTTATAGCTGCAGGGTTGAGTAACTGCAACAGAGACACTGAATGACCCACAAAGCTGAAAATATTTACTATCTGGCCCTTTACAGAAAAAGGTTGCCAACCTTTGCTCCAGCTGATGCCCTATCTCTCTTCCCACTAAGAAAACATTGCATGATTGGAAGCTTCTCCTGCCACCCTGGGCTGCTAGCTTTCCCTTATTCATTTTGCCTCAGTATTCTGGGCATGCCTGCCTCTATTTGAGCATTTAGGATATAAATGTATCCATCTCTGTGTCTCACACAAGAGGGTGAGCTCCTAGAGGTTCAGGGCTGTCTTACTGTTTTATTTATTTTTGTTTGGAATTTTGTTCATGTTCAGAATCCAATAGATATCTTTTGAGGAAATAAATTACTAAAACAACAGTAGATGACATTTACTAATTGAGCTCCTGTGATGTGCCTATCTCTATGTTAAGCTATTTACATACATTATCTCACTGAATTCAGGCAACAGCTCCGTAATTATCCCCATTTTGCACATGCAGAAACTGAGACCCAGGGAGGATGTGACTTGCCCATGGTTATACATCCAGGAAAGTGCCAATGTGGGATTTGAGTGCAGACAATCTGACTCCCAAGCCCAGACTCTGATCTACTCAATCCCTCCTCACTACAATGAATAAAGCTGCAGCTCTGGGTCCACCTTAGATTTGCTGTTTCTGTGATATCTGAAAGCTATTATTTTAACAAAATCAGTGTACAATATATTTTAAAGTTCAGGGTGCCTGATTAGTCATATATATATATACATATACATATGTATATATATATATATATATTTTTTGAAAACAGGCAATCTATTAGCTTTCATCTTTATAAAAAAAACTGCAGTTAAAAAAATATATTTAAAAGGAAATCGAAAACATCCACTTTGATGCCGTTGCTAGGATCCCTTTTTTTTTATTATGCAGTGCAGCGCCTGTGCCCTGTGATCTGGGGACCGCCAGTGTCTCTCAGGCATAGCTGATGATCACAGGTACCTCATGAATAGAAAAGACCCAGCAACAATACAAACGATCACAAGCCTCATTTCTTTTCTTTCTGCTTCATGACACCGTGGTGCTGCAAACAAAGCACGCGAAAAATTATTTACTTTTTGGTTCAGGTATATGCATTTGATTTCAGCACATCAGAAAAATCTCCTGATCACTGGACTCATCAGACATGGAAAAAGGGCATTTACGGTACCACGTGAGCCAGCTGATGGTCCTGAAATTTCTGGGGGATGCTCTTACAGTAATAAGGAATTACCATATCACATAAAAGCATTTATACCAATGCATGAAAGGATCATACAATAGGATAGTTTCTTTATGTGGCCCTTAGTCTGCCGCTGTTATTGTGGTGGGAGGCATTGGGTAGACACCTGGGGGCATGCACACAACCTTCTTGGAGACTATGTAATACAGTCTCTAATGCTAATTCCCACCTACCTTTAGGGCAAGCTCTTCAAAGGCTGGTGGCAGCAACAAGATGATTTACAAGATCTAGTGCAGAAATAGCAGTAGTGACTATGTTCTGCTGAGCATTCTAGGAAGTCCCTATGATAGTCTCTTTACATATATTTCCTACAATCTAAGAAGAAGGGAATCTCTAATTCAAGGAAATTCTATCATCCATTACACAAATGCGTAGTTGAGATTCAATGACTGAATGATTCTTCGGAGACCACACAGCTAATAAATGGAGGAAATGGGATATGAACTTGATTCTGTCCATTTCCTAAGCTTGTACTCATTTCAGAATTCGCAGTATTCCAGAAAGGAAGAAACTGTCAAGCTCTGTTTCCTGGAAACAGAAGACATTGTAGGATTGACAAATGAATATGTTTGATGCTTCATGGTGATCTCTTCCCAATGCTTAAAGATTTTGAAGGGATAAAAAAATCTGTCTAGTCCTCTATATACCCCAAATATCCTAAAAGCAAAAGGTTACTGGATTACCAGAGTCGAGGACTTATCTTTTAACTTTTTCTTCTGGAGATACTTTACAGCTCAGATAAGAAGAAATTGTTTTCTGCCCGGGGAAGTCTAAAGAAAGGACCAAAGGTATCCAATTTAGAGGTATAATTTGAACAACTATAGAGAAAACAGAAAAACAAAACAAAAACATGGAATGGTAGCAAGAAAAGTTCCTAGTCTCAGTTTCTTTACTTTCTATATACCTCTGGAAACTTTCTGAGCATCTATATTTCACATTGTACAATGAAAATGAAAATAATAATATTGGCTCACAAGATGGTTAATAAGTGAGATGTGATAGTATAATTTGATAACAGTAAAGTGTAATCCAAATGTTAGTTACTGCTATTTTAATTTTAATACCATTTTATTGTATTAATATAACATCTGTCTTATGGCTAGGCATGAAAGTGTCAAGGAGACCAAAGAGAGCAGAACTGACAAAGAAAACATTGCTGTATAAGAATATAAAATTCTAACTCATCTCATTAACAACTTAAATAATATAATTAATTTGTTTTTCCATAAACCAGGTTGATGTGGCAAATATCACATTACACCAGGAAAATATCACTAACTTCCTGGGTCTGAAACAGTGCCATGAATGTTCAGCATTGCTATGGTCTCTTGAAAAAAGTATATTATTTATGAAATGCTCTTTAAGCAGAGAAGAATATCATTAGCATTTTTATACTTGGGTTTCCTGCTCCTTTCAAAAGAAATACATATTCTTTAAAGCATGTTTCTAGAAAATACTTCCAATGTAAATAGAACTTTAGGTTTGTTTCTTTTCAGTACCCCTTTCTACTGTTCTCTGATGGAAAGCTCTAAAAGATAATCCTTTTAAGTTGAAAAAAGATATTCCCTGAGAAAGAAAAGCTTGCTCTAGTAAAAGTTTTTTTGTGGTATGCGGGCCTCTCACTATTGTGGCCTCTCCTGTTGCGAAGCACAGGCTCCGGACGCACAGGCTCAGCGGCCATGGCTCACGGGCCCAGCCGCTCCGCGGCATGTGGGATCCTCCCTGACCGGGGCACGAACCCGTGTCCCCTGCATCGGCAGGCGGACTCTCAACCACTGCGCCACCAGGGAAGCCCTCATCTTAACTTTTTCCACCCATAAGAATGCAAACTTGTTTCTTCCTCCATTTTCTCTCTCAGCAAATGTCACCACTATTTGCCCATTTGTCTGCTTAAGCCAACAACCTAGAAGTCATCTTGATTTTTTCTTTGCCTTCACTCCTCTATCCCCAATAGTTATCAAGTTTTCTTAATTCTTTCTTCAAATGAAATCTGTCAACTGTCCATTTTGCTCCGTCTCTAATGCTTTCACCTTAGCTAGGATAGATCTGCAACTGGTCTACCCACTTTCTTTCTTGTATTTCCCCATCTGTTCTCTACACAAAAGCCAGAATGAGGCTTTTACAAGTACAAAGGATCCTATAACTTCTTTGTTTAAAGTCCCTAAATGGTTTCCATCTGGATAAATGCATGATGTGGCCTCGAAATACTTCTAATTTACCTTTTACCCTTCGTTCCTGACTCACCAGGATAGAGATGCTTCCCTTTCTTAGTTCTTGGTGTATTCTAAATTCTCCCTGGTCTCTGCGTGTACACAGGTGCTATCTCTCCCACTTCAACCTCCCAACCCCAAAACTCTTTGAATGGAAGGTCTCAGTTTAGATGTTACATTCTGATTGAGAAAACTTTCTTAATGTTACTCTCTAAGGTAACCACTTGTTCCCATCACCAATTTTCTCTCATAGCATCCTCTTTGTTTCTTTCCTAAGAAAGTTTATAGTTATATTTTATTTATTATTTCATACTAGATTGTAAGTACTATGAGAGCAGGTACTATGTCTGTATTTTGTTCACTTCTCTATGTATAGCTTTTAGCATGACGCAGAGCACATGTATGAGTTGTTTAGGGATGCAGTAACAAAGTACCAAAAACGGGGTGGCTTAAACACCAGAAATGTATTGCCTCACAGTTCTGGAGGCTGAAAGCCTGAGATCAAGGTCTTGGAAGGGTTGGTTCCTTCTGAGGGCTGTGAGGAACAATCTATTCTATGCCTCTCCCCTAAGAGATTTTCTAGCAATTTGGCATTCTTTGGCTTGTAGAAGAATCACCCTGATCCTTGCCTTCATCTTCACATGGCATTCTCCCTATGTATATATCTGTGTTTCCAATGTCCTCTTTTTATAAAGAGTCAAATTGAGTCAAAATTGATGAGTCCATCCTAATGACCTCATCTTAATTTAACTAATTACATTTGCAAGGACCCTATTTCCAAATGAGGTCACATTCTGAGGTACTAGGAGTTCGAATATCAACATATAAATTTTCGTGAGGGGGGAGGGGGGATACAGTTCAACACATAACAGCACATGAAGGTGTTTGATAAATACTGAAAGCTAGGAAGTGATAAGAGTAGCATTTGAACCCATGTCTATCTATCAAACATTAAGTCCATCTTCTAACCCCTGATCTCTACAGGTCCTCTTTTCCCTCCTCTGATGATCTGCATCTGGGGCATTAATTCTCAAATCTCATCCATGTCAAACAGAATCTGAACACAGTACTAAAACCATGATATCTAGATCTGCCTGGAATCCAGAATCTGAGATTTCCTCTAAATAAGTCAGTAGCTCATACTCTTTATGTATTGTATTGGTCACAGTCATTGTAAGAAACAATGAAAATGATAGTAATAGTAATGTATTATGTCGAGTCTTGATTTCTAAAGCTGCAGAGAGTTAGCAATTATGTATATTATTTGACAGTGTTTTCAATTATAGGAAGATGAACATAACAGCTTTAAGATGGCTGGCCCTGCTGCTGTGCCTGAGAGGAGGCTACTGTGTAGACTGACCTCTGACAGATTTCTCACACTTAAAGAGCTCACATGGACAGCTAACCAATTTTCAAATATATTTCCCTTCTGTTAATACAATTTTGTTTCACAGTTACTTTAATTGCAAAAATTCAGGGTTGAGGTGCAAGTATTCTAAACTTCTCTCTTAACCCAGGTTTTCTAGAAAACAAATCCTGTAGCTTGTATGCTACTATTTGTTGAAGAACCAAACCTCAGAGAAGCAGAAATGAGGGGAAAAGGAGCAAGGGAAGGAAGGAAGAGAAACAAATAAGAAGAGGGACCCTGGTGGGCTTGCCATCCAGACTATCTTTAGAGAGGGGATAAGAGAAGACTTCATCTCAGAGAAGGCTCTCCAAGAGGAGAGTGTGAGATGCATTCTTTTGGAGGCTCCCTCCCTGACCCTGCTCTCCCTTCCAGCAAAGTTCATCCCATGGATCATTAACTTTCCTGCACGTCTGCATTGAGTCACCTGGTCTCTCCAAGTAGCTGCCTCTAGAGCCCCAGACCAGCTGGAGCTGACAAAGTTTGAGTTGACAAAGTTTGAGCTCTTAGCCAGTACCACCTAGAGCTCAATAGTCTATAATGGTGAGGTTAGCTAGACTTAGAGCCAAGGGAAAAGGACAAGTTGCTGCTTATCAAGAACAGTGAAGGGTCTGAGATTTTACTCAGTTAACCAGTTAGCTGCCTCATGGATGTTGGCAGAAAACATGAGACTGCTGGGACTTTATTACTGGCGGTGATAACATTAACCAGAATGCCAGCATTTGTGCATTTCCCTGAGCCCCAGTACCCACAGGGTGACTTGAACAGGGTCAGGTTACACTTGATACATGGTAGGTTGCATTTTAGGAGAATAACTCAAAGGTTAGGGAACTCAAATATTTTATAATGGGCAATAAGCTTGCCTGACCTTTGCCCTGGAGAGAGACATATCCTTACTTATAATGGACACTAAGCAAACCGGCCTTTTGCTCTGCAGGGAGACACTGTCTCCATCTCTGGAACAAAGGCAGTCAGTGTCTCTGCTCACAAGACTTGACGAATTGTGAGAGACCCACAGATGATAGTCTTCTAATACTGTTCAATCAGAAAACAAGGGAAATGTGTATCTGGGGTAGCTTATAAACTAAGTCTAGTACATCTTCCTATTTTTAGATATTTACCTTTTGCAAATATTATGGCAAAGGACTAAAATATGTAAAAATAATCTTTTACACCCTGTTTCCTTTTGCCTTTCTCCCAAGTAATTGTAGGTTGGTTAATACATTTTCTGAAATTTCGATACCCTGTGTGACTATGAGAATATCTTGCTTAGTTATAGTCTTTTTCTTAGCCTAATTTTTCTATTAGCATATTTAGGTAATCAGAGCTATAGAAATTCTGAGATAAATATTACCTTCATTCTATGGCTCTAAAAACTGTGCCATCTGCGTTTAAAAAGTGCTATATATGCATATGTTATGGAGGAGAAGGGTGATGTGAGAAACATAACTAAACTGCAGAAAAGAGCATAAATATCTATAATTTCATTTGTAACTAAGGATCTGAAAGCACCCTCATTCCATTTCATAGATTAGGAAAAGTAAGCTCAGGAACAGTAAGAAGCTTAAATAAAGAAGGAACCCACTAGTAACCCCTGAGGTTTAAATTACACCCAATTTTATGTTCTGTGCTTACAGCTCCCCTTTTTAAGGGTGTCTAACAAATAAATAAGAAAAAAAAAAGACATTATAAAATAAACACTATAAGCCCTCTCCGTTTTTGTATTTCAGGATAGACCCTGACATCTGCATGAGATTGAAGAGAAAAATTAACACTTGGTTTTAATACCATGTACAAAATAATCTTTGAAGTATTTCTCTGTGAATTCTGTGTTGTCTTTAAGAGCTGATCATTCTAAATGGCTCCTTGGGGTAATTCAATATGAAGAGCTCTATGTCCTAGTGTGATTTGCACCAGGATGCCTTCCTGTGGGTGTCTGTTGTAAATTTCCAGCTCCAACTAGCAATCTTTTTTCATAACAGATACACACTTCACTGAGTGGAGCTCAGCTATAAACACTTTATTGTCGAGCGATTCATAGGCACTGAGACATACAGTGTTTAGAATCCTGAGTATTGGGGATGAGGGAAAGGAAAAAAAAAGAGAGGACTAGTTGTTGTCATGTTCCCCACCCCCAAATTTAGCACAATGCTAAAAAAGTATTCAAAAATCCAAAACCATAATTTAAATCAATGGATTTTCCCCCAAATCATAAAAAAGATCTGCTTCTTAAGTTAATCAATATTATCACCAGATTCAGTCAACACAAAGAGGAGTCCAAGTGGTTTTGCAAAGGGTTAAATCTATGCAGCACTGTTCAGAAAGCAAACTATGTTGCTGTATTACCAGACTGAAAGCATGGAATACATTTATCTGAAAGGAGTATAAATTATACAAGTGCAGAACTGCCATGCAAAAAAGGTAGAGACCCCTGACCCATATCTTAACCTGTATCACTATCTTCCCAAATCCTCAACCTTCTTCCTTTTCTCTGTGGTCGCCTTGGAAATGCTGTGATTCATAACCTTTCCCCACCCCCCAGCTCTCCTCTGGCTGCCAATGGAAAGAAAGAAGACGAATGATTTTAATTCTTACTACTGTGCTGTCTGATGCAACTCTGCTGCCAGCTGGTCCTGCTGCAGCCCTGCTTATAGGAGCTTGGGTTCATGTGAAATTTTTACACAGAGATTATAGGGGTGAAGGAGGGAAGCCCAGCATGGAGAAAGTCTTGCTGCTCATGGAGTAAGATTAAGGTAGCACAGTAGGGCAGCAAGCATGGCACATACGGTTCTACTTCTGAGTGTTCCATAGCCACAGGGTGATGAGGGGGTGATGCTAGCCCAAGACAAGGCCTAATGAAATGCAATGTATAAAAGCTAACATACATACATTAGCCTATTTAAAAATGAAACAGTATGTAGAATAATGTAGCATGGCTTGATGAAAAGGACTGTTCTGGACTTGATCTTGTTAATGGCTTTCTCAAACATTAGGAGAGTCAAATGCTGAGCTATTCTGGTAGGAAACTGCAAGTACATAATCCAAGGACAGTTATAGGAAGAGAAGGAGAAGAAAAAGTCACTGTAGGGAACAGCAACAGCCCGGTGACTCTATTTACCTGAATTCTGTCCCTGACTGGACTCTTACTATGGGTATTTGCCAGGTCTTGGGAGTAGAAGAAGTTCTTCCTTCATGGCTGCCCAAGACACAGACATACTCGCAAACACACATTATGAGAAGCAGGAGATATGAATGTTAGTAATTAAAGTAAGAGGATGTTTATCCTGAAGAAAGTGTAGAAAGGAGAAAAGCAAGAAAAGAAAAAAGGCAGCCACCCAGGAGGGAAGTTAGACAGTGACAAATTGGCGGTTCGGTGTGGGGTTGTTGCTGGTAAGAAAATACCATAGGAATCAGGACCTGGACAATTTCTTTCAGTTGTATAAACATTTCCCTAAAGCAAACCTTTAAAGACTTGAAACATCAAACTGTCACAGCAGAGGGCAGCAGGGAGAAACAGTGTTCTCAAACACAGCTCAAAGCACCACGTAAGATCAGCTTTTTGAAAAGCCTTTGCCAGAAACCTAGATGCACAAAGGGCATATTTCTGTGATCTCTGCAAAATCTTGAGAAGAGGTATTTTCCAGGAGTTCAGAACCTCTAGGTCCCTTTAGACAAGATCAATAATAACTGATCCTGAACACTTGTCTATCTTCCATTCATGCATCACACACATAAAAACTAACGAAGCACACAAAACACAGTTCAAACCCAAGAAATAAACATCAGAAGAAAAAAAAAATCAGGTCTTGACCAAGAAATGCTGGTTCTAGGCAGTATGCCTAGGAAGTTGCAAGAGTCTTCTGCATTCAGCCAAAAGAGTGATGATAGGTGAGAGATGAGAGATAGTGATAAGAAAGAGAGGGAGGGACTTCCCTGGTGGCACAGTGGTTAAGAATCTGCCTGCCAATGCAGGGGACATGGGTTTGAGCCCTGGTCCAGGAAGATCCCACATGCCATGGAGCAACTAAGCTCGTGTGCCACAACTACTGAGCCTGCACTCTACAGCCCACGAGCCACAACTACTGAGCCCACGTGCCACAACTACTGAAGCTCGCATGCCTAGAGCCCATGTCCCACAACAAGAGAAGCCACCGCAATGAGAAGCCCACGCACTGCAATGAAGAGTAGCCCCCGCTCGCCGCAAATAGAGAAAGCCCACGCGCAGCAGGGAAGACCCAACACAGCCATAAATAAATAAATTTATTTAAACAAAAAAAAAAAAAAGAAAGAAAGGGGGGAGGAAGAGAGAGTGAGAGTGAGAAGGAGGAGGAGGGGGAGAGGAGAGAAGGAGGAAGAGGATGAAGAGGAGGGGGAGGGAGAGAGGAAGAGGAGGAAGGGGGAAGAGGAGGAGAGAAAGACCTTGAAATGTTCTTCCTCTTTGATGTCTCAAATATTTACATTTTCCTTCGTTGTTCCCGCCTATGCCATTTCTTCTGCTGCCCTTTTCGTTCATTTCCCTACATCCTCTCTGCCCCCGCCATCCCCTGTTTCTCACAAACGATTCTATTCTTTGGTGATTTATTGCTACCTCCTGCACAAGTCCACCTGTGTTTTTTTTTAATTTTATTTTTCCCACGCTCTGCAGGCTCCCTCCCACCCTCCCTTTCCTTCTCTCCATCCTGAAGTAGGATATCTGTGCATGCACAGCATACACACAAATACACAACTGTCCTGACTTTCTCTGGCACTTTCCACTGACAGACACTCCAAACATTTAGCACAGCACACCAAAATATTGAAGTAAAAATGAGAAGCTCTTCAGTTGCAATGCTAATTATTCATAAATGAGCTCTTTTCAAGGTAGGAGTTCTGGCAATGATGCCTGGTGTAGGAGACACTGGGATCCTATTGTTAGAAGACAACAAAGATCCCCTTCACATGCTAGGTGGCAGTGTTACCTCAACTAACAGACACATACCTAAGACTTGACAAGTCACACATGTAATTTAGCTTGAGTAAGACACACATAAAAGTGGAGAACTCATAGAGACGGGCTGAAGCCAGAAAAATAAGTTGCCGTGACGGTCCATGAAGGAGTTCATAAACATGGAAAGCTGGGAGTCATTTCTTTAAAAAGGCTCAGCCAAAAACAGTTGTAATTTTAAAAGCCTGCCTTGTGATCTCAGCATCAAGATTTCAAAGCCATACTGTCTTTTAAAAATATGACACTGGTATAGAGATACACCAGATGTTTAATATTTTTTCCAATTCCATCTGAATTTCCTATCTGAATAACAGTGATCAATATTCATATCAACAAGAATATACCTGGGGCTTCCCTGGTGGCGCAGTGGTTGAGAATCCGCCTGCCGATGCAGGAGACACGGGTTCGTGCCCTGGTCCGGGAAGATCCCACATGCCGCGGAGCAACTAAGCCCGTGAGCCATGGCCGCTGGGCCTGTGTGTCCGGAGCCTGTGCTCCGCAACGGGAGAGGCCACAACAGTGAGAGGCCCGCGTACCGTAAAAAAAAAAAAAAAAAAAAAAAAAAAAAAAAAAAGAATATACCTGAACACCAAACACTGCTCTGATCAGGAACGGATTTCATAAGCAGGTTGTCTTTCTCTTTCTACATTTGATCACTGCCACAATACCTTCAGTCCCAAATCATGCAAGATAGACTCCTCAAGGACATCTTTTACTCTTTCTTTCTCTCACATCCGAATCAGTCATCTAGACCAGTGGATTCACTCATATAAATATTACTCAAGTCCACACTCACCTCTCAATCCCCATTGATCCTGGTTTATTCAGAATTTAAAAACTTTTCCTTCCTTAGAAGATTGTGGTAGACTTTTGATTGGACATCCTTCCTTTTGTGTCTTCCCCACCATATACTAACCTAACCAAAGTTACAAGAGATCTCAAAAGCAAATACAGATCACTTAAAGGCACAGAAACTCACATAATCTGTTATCAAAAGCAACATTCTAAGGACACTTTGTCCTCTAAATATATAGAGAAAACCAAATCTAGTCTTGCACCAGCTTGCTTTTAACAAAATTCACTTATTTAATTAACTTCAATCTAAACCCAGCCAATCTTGACCATCCACAAATGCTACATCACCTTCTGTGTCGATATTAGTTCATTCCTTATTTTATCCCATCCAGAGACAACCAGCTCTAAGACAGACTTACTTTCTTTTCCCTTAATAAAATGTAATTTCATTCCTCATACCTTCTTTACTGAAAGCACATATCCTACTTTCCTACTGTATACTTAAATGTTTCCTTTATTATTTTATTAGCTTTAATTACCTGTTTAGAGTCCTAAACTCTTAAAAACCTTGATTTCTAGTGAAAACTAAGAAGTAAGCAATTATGAACCATCTTTTACATTAGCATTCTGAAGATTGATGAACATAAATACCAGTGATAATTTCTAAAAACATTTGCTTTCTTATAGAGAACATCTCAGGGTGGCACCAAACATATTCATTAATAGTCCTAAATACCTTCTTTTTCTGTTTAGTAATTGATGTATCAGTATCTTATTTTATTTGGGAATGACCCAGCTATTCAACAAACTTCCATCATTTAACTTAGCACAACTCTAAAACTTCATGTTACCAAATATTTGGAGAGATGATCCTCAAGTAGACATTTCTAAAACATAACTATTCCTATAGAGTTTACCTAAAAGCCCTTATCTCATTTACATTTAGTTTTTCTTAAAGTTTTTTTTTTTTTGAGTTACTTTCCTTGTTGACAGATTTGTAGCAGATATAATAAGGCTTTATTTGACTTCTGTTAAACCTAGGTACAATAAAGGTATTATACTTAATGTTGATGACTCTAAAGACATGTCTATATTAATTAAATTAACAAATTTTAATACCAGATATTAATTTAATACTGAATATTTCCCAGTTCACGTGACCTGAAATTAATTCTGATCAGTTACCTTCTGTATTTTTGAGAATTTATATAAGCACTTAACTTCCTTTAAGCAATTAATTAGAGCTGATTGACAAATTAATTTTGATAATACCATCCAAAGGTAAGGACATATCTATAATGCACACAGATATATAGACAAGCACGACCAGAGATCTCATAGCTTCATTTTCTAAACTTAGTCATGAATCAGGTATTACAATATAAAACTGACTAGCTTATAAATAACAGTTGGAATAAGTAAAATTTTAAAAAGTCTTCTTACCCAGTTTTGCTTGTTTGTTTTGTTTCTTTATTTTTTTTCCTCCTCAGTCTCAGGAATTAGAGATGGTCTAGATAAAATAAGTGCTCCTGAGAGCCTTGGTCTCAAGGCACAGGGAGAGAAAAGCAAGTTCTTCTAGAAAGACTTGTCCATCAATGTCAGAATTCTGAAAAGACGTTTCATCAAGGCTGCCTTTTCTAACTGTATATGCAAAAAAGAGCCAGTTGTGGAATTTTCAAGAGTTCCACCTAAATCAGTTTTCTCTGGAGTATAAAGAATATTGTGGCCACACAGTGTTATGATAAAATATCATCTTTTTCTTAGTCATAGTCTCATAGCTGAAATCTTTCCAGTCAGACAAAATTCTCCCAAGAGGGCTCCACAGTGGAACAGAACCAGAATTTCCATTTCATAAGGCAGAATGGTCATCATAAATCACAACACAGAACACAAAGTATAAAACACACACAGGCAAGGCTGTCCTAATCAGACACTCCTTTAAATACAAGATTGCAGTCTCTCAGAAAACTTCCTTCAGAGACACAGAACTTCAGATCTGAGTACTGACAGAGTAAACAGAAATATTTCAGGTATTCAAAGATTTCAAAGGGAGGAAAGGAGGCCAGGTTGAAAGAAGAGGAGAAGGAGGAGGGACAAAAGTGGTGGTCTTACAGACATCTCCTGCCACCTGCAGACCAGATGCCTAGGCATTATGAGACTTTTCCCTGGGCTTTCAGGGAGGTAGGAGGGGAACTTGCCCTATCAGAAACCAGAAACCAGATACCAGGTAATTTGAGTTCTCCACCCACTGGAGCTGATCAGGCTCCAGCCCTCAGATAACCAAGGCCCTTCAACCAGACTCCTGCATCCAGGACCAGGATAGAAGAAAGGAGGGTAGGATAGAAAGGGTTGAAAAGAGGGAAGTGAAAGGAGGTCAACAAAGTCACTTGTTCCTTACCTGTTTGGGGCATTCTGGCCAGTCATCCACATTAGGAGGGAGAACAGGGACAAAATGGTCCTGGTAGGAGACGCTACATCTGGTCTGTCAGTGGCAAGCTAGTCCCTGAGTACCCCGAGTGGTCAGGATGTCAGTCATAGTGAAAAAGGGGTCCCACCAGAGTCACCAGTTGTTGCAGGAAGGGGGACTTCTTCTGGGGCCAGAGCGTGGGCTCTTGTCTAACACTCAAAAATGAACTGCCTGAGGAGACACACACGCTGATAAAGTATGAGACTTTATTGGGAAGAGGTGCCCAGGTGGAGAGCAGGAGGGTAAAGGAACCCAGGAGGACTGCTGTGCCACATGGTTCACAGTATCAGGTTTTATGGTAATGGGGTTAGTTTCCAGGTTGTCTCTGGCCAATCATCTTGCTTGGCCCATGGTCTGACTCAGGGTTCTTCCTGGTGGCACATGCATCTCTCAGTAAAGATGGATCCCAGAGAGAAGGATTCTGGGAGGTTGGTCAGCTCCTCCCACTTTTGGCCCCTCCCTAATTCTCCTGGTTAGTAGCAGCATCAACCATGCTCCTTATTGGGACCTCCTGTTGTGAGACAACTCAGACTAGTGGACCTGGCCAAGGAAGGTGGTTTTGGTCAATAGTTCCCTAACAGTTTGGCTCTGAGAGAATCAAAAGCCTTGATTCAAGAAATGGGATCCTTTATATCCCAAGAGTTCAGCATGCCGTCTTGTAGCACACCTGCTTATTTTATGTTCAACAACTAAAATCCCAAAAACTGCAGACATCTAATAAGCGAGAACAACTTTACTAAAAACAGTCTAGAATTACAATGGCCATTATGAGGAACTTTCCAAATAGATAAGATCATTTTAAAAGTGCACTTAAAAGCAAGGGATCCCAAATCAAACAAAAAGAATGGAATACCTATTCTAATTAGAATGCAAAAGCCTTCATAAATTTTTGAGACTCCAAAATAGCATCATTGAAAGATCTGTTGCTAAAGGCTAGTAAAAAATTAAAGAGAGAAAAGGTACCTAAGACAAAAACTACAACCCAAAATTGGGGAGGTGGGAACAACTGTCTTTGTCTGGCAAATCTGTGCAGGGACAAATGTACAAATGAACAAATGAACAAAAGTTCACCTGCTCTTTTTTTTTTCCCCCCAATCGCCCACATCTCACCTATTCCTCTCAAAATACTTGAAAAGATCAGGACATTGGAAATAGAACTGTCCTGCACTTAATATGTGTCTTGGTGATAAAGATTTCCTACCCGCATCTTCTCTAGGATTTAGAGACATTCATTGACATGCAAACTTCAAGGAGGTAATTCATATCAGAAGGGGGAAAGTTCATTCAAAACTTAAGTCATTTGAAACCTATGAAAAATTGTGTGTCTTATCCAAAAATACTAAAAAACAAAACAAACAAAAAAAACACTTCAGTGGACACCTTCATCCACCAGAGGGCAGACAGCAGAAGCAAGAAGAACTGCAATACTGCAGCCTGTGCAACAAAAACCACATTCACAGATAGACAAGATGAAAAGGCAGAGGGCTATGTGCCAGATGAAGGAACAAGATAAAACCCCAGAAAAACAACTAAGTGAAGTGGAGATAGGCAACCTCCCAGAAAAAGAATTTAGAATAATGATAGTGAAGATGATCCAGGACCTAGAAAATGAATGGAGGCAAAGATAGAGAAGATGCAAGAAATATTTAACAAAGACTTAGATGAATTAAAGAGCAAATAAACAGAGATGAACAATAGAATAACTGAAATGAAAATTACACTAGATGGAATCAATAGCAGAATAACTAAGGCAGAAGAACGGATAAGTGACCTGGAAGACATAATGGTGGAATTCACTGCTGCAGAACAGAATAAAGAAAAAAGAATGAAAAGATGATGAAGAAAGCCTAAGAGATCTCTGGGACAACAATAAACACAAAAACATTTGCATTATAGGTTTCCCAGAAGGAGAAGAGAGAGAGGAAGGACCTGAGAAAATATTTGAAGAGATTATAGTCAAAAATTTCCCTAACATGGGAAAGGAAGTAGTCACCGAAGTCCAGGAAGAGCAGAGAGTCCCAGGCAGGATAAACCCAAGGAGAAACACACTGAGACACACAGGAATCAAATGGACAAAAATTAAGACAAAGAAAAATTATTGAAAGCAACAAGGGAAAAATGACAAATAACATACAAGAGAGCTCCCATAAAGTTAAGAGCTGATTTTTCAGAAGAAACTCTACAAGCCAGAAGGGAGTGGCATGATATATTTAAAGTGATGAAAGGGAATAATCTACAACCAAGATTACTCTACTTGGCAAGGTTCTCATTCAGGATCGATGGAGAAATCAAAAGCTTTACAGACAAGCAAAAGTTAAGAGACTTCAGCACCACCAAACCAGCTCTACAACAAATGCTAAAGGAACTTCTCTAAGTGGGAAACACAAGAGAAGAAAAGACCTTAAAAAAAACCATAACAATTAAGAAAATGGTAATAGGAATATACATATCAATAATTACCTTTAACGTGGATGGATTAAATGCTCCAGCCAAAAGACACAGATTTGCTGAATGGATACCAAAACAAGACCCATATATATGCTGTCTACCAGAGACCCACCTCAGACCTAGGGACACATACAGACTGAAAGTGAGGGGATGGAAAAAGATATTCCATGCAAATGGAAATCAAAAGAAAGCTTGGAGTACCAATACTCACATCAGATAAAATAGACTTTAAAATAAAGAATGTTACAAGAGACAAGCAAGGACTCTATGTAATGATCAAGGGATCAATCCAAGAAGAAGATATAACAATTATAAATATGTATGCACCCAACATAGGAGCACCTCAATACATAAGGCAACTGCTAACAGCTATAAAAGAGGAAATCAACAGTAACACAATAATAGTGTGGTACTTTAACACCGCACTTACAACAATGGACAGATCATCCAAACAGAAAATTGATAAGGAAACACAAGCTTTAAATAACACAATAGATGAGATAGATTTAATTGATATTTATAGGACATTACATCCAAAGCCAGCAGATTACACTTTCTTCTCAAGTGCACACGGAACATTCTCCATGATAGATCATATCTTGGGTCACAAATCAAGCCTCAGTAAATTTAAGAAAATTGAAATCATATCAAGCATCTTTTCTGACCACAATGCTATGAGATTAGAAATCAATTACAGGGAAAAAAACGTAAAAAACACAAACACATGGAGGCTAAACAATAGGTTACTAAAAAGCCAAGAGATCACTGAAGAAATCAAAGAGGGAATCAAAAAATACCTAGAGACAAATGATAACAAAAACACGATGATCTGAAACCTATGGGATGCAGCAAAAGCAGTTCTAAGAGGGAAATTTATAGCTATACAAGCCTACCTCAAGAAACAAGAAAAATCTCAAATAAACAAGCTAAGCTTACACCTAATGGAACTAGAGAAAGAAGAACAAACAAAACCCAAAGTCAGTAGAAGGAAAGAAATCATAAAGATCAGAGCAGAAATAAATGAAATAGAAACAAAGAAAACAACAGCAAAGATCAATAAAACTAAAAGCTGGTTCTTTGAGAAGATAAACAAAATTGATAAACCATTAGCCAGACTCATCAAAAAAAGAGGGAGAGGACTCCAATCATAAAATTAGAAATGAAAAAGAAGAAGTTACAACAGACACCTGAGAAATACAAAGCATCCTAAGAGACTACTACAAGCAACTCTATGCCAAAAATATGGACAATCTGGAAGAAATGGACAAATTCTTAGAAAGGTATAACCTAACAAGACTGAACCAGGAAGAAACAGAAAATATGAACAGACCAATCACAAGTAATGAAAGTGAAACTGTGATTAAAAACCTTCCAACAAACAAGAGTCCAGAACCAGAAGGCTTCATTGGTGAATTTTATCAAACATTTAGACAAGAGCTAACACCCATCCTTCTCAAACTCTTCCAAAAAATTGCAGAAGAAGGAACACTCCCAAACTCATTCTATGATACCACCACTACCTGATACCAAAATCAGACAAAGATACTATAAAAAAAAGAAAATTACAGACCAATATCACTGACGAATACAGATGCAAAAATCTTCAACAAAATACTAGCAAACAGAATCCAACAACACATTAAAAGAATCACACACCATGATCAAGTGGGATTTATCCCAGGGATGCCAGGATTCTTCAATATATGCAAATCAATCAATGTGATACACCATATTAAGAAATTGAAGAATAAAAACCATATGATCGGGCTTCCCTTGTGGTGCAGTGGTTGAGAGTCCACCTGCCAATGCAGGGAACATGGGTTCATGCCCCAGTCTGGGAAGAACCCACATGCCGCGGAGCGGCTGGGACTGTGAGCCATGGCTGCTAAGCCTGCACGTCCGGAGCCTGTGCTCCGCCACAGGAGAGGTCACAACAGTGAGAGGCCCGCATATCGCAAAAAAAAAAAAAAAAAAAAAAAAAAAAAGCTACGTGGACCAGAATGGTACCAAAAGAGTGGTAGAAAGAGGTTGGTTTCTAGATATATTTTGAGGCGGAAAAAATAATATTTTTTAATGGTTAGAATGTTGGTATGAATGTGAGTGAAAGAGAGGAGTCAAGTTTGATTCAGAAGTTTTGGATGGAGCAAATGAAAGAATAAATTTACCATTTATTGAAATGGAAAGACTGAGGGAGAATGAGGGGATAAAGAGCTTGGCTTTACACATACTAAGGTTGATATGCTACTGCTGAATGTCCAAGTGAGACTGAGTTGTCAGTTGGATAAACAAACCTAGAATTCAAGGAAGAGTTTACAACCGAAGATCAATATTTTGAAGTCATAGACTTTATAGTATGGCATAGATGAGATCACCCAGGAAATGAGAATAAATAAATAAGAGAAAAATGTCTGATCCCTAGACTCCCCAGTAATTTATTAGTAAGGTTAAAAAATGGGGAGCATCCAGGAAAGAGATTGAGAAGGATCACTCAATGAGGTAAGTAGGAAACCAACACAGAGTGGTTCCCAAAGACCAAGAAAGGTCATCAAAAGAGAGGCAATAATGGAGCATGTCACGTGCTCTTGATAGGTCAAAATAATGGTGACAGAGGGTTTTTTCTTGGACTTGACAATGTGGAGATAACTGGTGACCAGCCCAAGGGCAGTGTCCTTGAAGAAGTAGACAAAAATAACCTGACTGGGATCGTTCAAGGGAGATACTATGTTGTTTATGAAAACTATATGCATAAAGTTGGAAATAATTTAAAAAGTAAGGAAAGATATACACAAAATTTAAGACAGTGGTAAACTTTTCCCTAGGGAAAATAATGAAAAGGGAACTAAAGGAACACAGGGGCATATAAAACAGAATTGGTAGTGATATAATTCTTAAAATGGGTTATTCTGCTTCATAATATAAAATGTGTTATATACAGTCTTCTGAATGAACCTAACATAACACTATAGAAACTTAATATGAAGAAGGGATGGGTAGAATTGGAATCAGTGGCTATAGCCTATTCTTCCAAAAAGTTTGTAGGGAAATGGAGTAGTGGTTGAAGGTGCTATAAAATTAAAGTCTTTTTGCCTTGGTTTTAAGAAGAACTTTATTAAATTATGTCTATACTGCTGGGAATGTAGAAGAGGGAAACTGATGAAGCAGGACAGAGAAAACTGGTTGGAATCAGGGCTTCAAGTACCAGAATCCTTATCCTGTGCTGTCAAGAGTCACACTGCCTGTCTTTTATTACTGCTTGTTTCTGTTGGGCTTTATGCTATAGTAAAAGGCTTTCTCCAAGATGGTAACTATCAGCAACAGACTCACATCTTCCCAATTTAGCACACCTAGTAGAAAGAGAAATTTCTTCTCTTAACTTTCGTACATCAAGTCCAGAAAGAAATATGACTCTTCCTACTTGAATAGTAGTCACTGATGGCTGAACCGAAGTTGCATGTCTACACCTGTTGCTAGGCAATGGTACCTATTAACGGAATATACCGTGTGCTGGGCAGACAAATATAATAAATTATCCCAGTCTGCTACATCATTGAATAATTTCTTTTTTTTTTTTTTTTTTTTTTTTTTTTTGCGTTACGCGGGCCTCTCACTGTTGTGGCCTCTCCCGTTGCGGAGCACAGGCTCCGGACGCGCAGGCTCAGTGGCCATGGCTCACGGGCCCCCCCGCTCCGCGGCATGTGGGATCCTCCCGGACCAGGGCACGAACCCGCGTTCCCTGCATCGGCAGGCGGACTCTCAACCATTGTGCCACCAGGGAAGCCCTGAATAATTTCTAAAGCAAACAAAAAACCACAACTTATGAAAATATTACGTTGTAATAACAGACGTAGCTGGGAAAACTGAGAAAGGAATTAGGGTCTGTTCTTGATGGTACAGGTATCTTTTACCTTCCAAAGTAGCTGTTCCTTTTTATTTTGTTTTCCTCACTAAGAGCAATGGGGTTGACGTGGAGATTCTTGTTTCATTGGCAACTCTGTTTAATATAAGAATATGTCACAGATGAAGGTATGGTTTTCATAGAACTGTAGGGCAATGGGGGAGTTATTTTGGAATGTGACTCTCTGAAGAGAATAGCACAGAGTCTTTGAGAAAATCCAGACTGTTGTATTGGAGCCAAGAAGAGAAGGGCAATGTGATTTTGACGGCTATGTGGCAGTATCTTAGAAAGATACCTTTATAAAGAAAGGAAAAGATGTGTATATATATATATATATATATTTACACACACACACACACACACATAAGAAATGAGGAAAAAGTTTCATCTGGAGCATTATTTTTGATTTAGGTTCTTTTAAATGTCATTTGATTTCCCACTGATTACTGGCACAAGAACAGAAAAGATTTTCTTTTTGAAGCAGTTCAGATCTAAGCATCTTCGGAAGTTCTCTCAGAGCCAAGTAATATCCTTTATCTCAGACCAACACAGCTAAAAATTAAGGTAGATTTATGAACTTGACAAGGAAATGCGACTGATTCTCTAGTGTCTACTTCCCAAATGCTAGTAAAACCTTATTTGAATTGTTTGCATATTCACAGGAAAATCCACAATAGCTACTTCCCGTCTTTGCCATTTGCCAGCTTTGCAACAGCTAGAGACCTACCCCAGGATATCTTCTAGCACCTCCTCTTTCCTTCCTCCTTCCGCCCTCTCTCCTGGCACCCACCGCTGCTCACCCTGTTTTCTCCCACCCCTTTCCCCCAACTGCCCTCCCTCCATTAGTTTGTTCTAACACTATCATGTTAAAACTTTACAAAGTTGAAACCTGCAGCAAAGGACACTAATAGCGTAAGTGGAAATACGGCTGCAGTAACTGAAGGGAAACAATGGAAGCCCAACCACCCATGGAAATGGATTAGTAAATTGAAACTGTAATCGAGTTTGGGCTGCAAAGAATGTGATATTCCTCATGTATCATAATTTTGAATTGCAAATACAAGTCTCTAGGTTAACTCCAAGATCTATGAATTGGACAAACAATGTTAGTGGGATAAAAAGAAAATGGATACAAGTATAAGATAAAACAGTCAAGGGCTTCAAGATCCCAAAAGGTTTTACAGCCTGGTTTACACACACTGTAGGTACTCTCAAAAAGTAGGCTGATGGCCCTGCAGCTTGCACTGTAAAAAACTATTACGGAACCTTATTTTAGATTTCCTCCACCCTTCATGAGGTTCTCTCTGTGAATACCTTCATTAAATGCCAAAGGCTTTAAGCTAATATATCTTGTTCCCATCCATTGCAAAATGTTTCTGTTTATTTTTCCAATAATGCTGCTTTTGTAATAACACCAGACTATGAAATGTTGGGGGTGAGGGAGGAGAAATGAAACAAGAAAGAGAAAGGTCACACATTTTTTTAAGCCCTATGGGATTTACGTTTGAAGTGTGTTTAGCGCAGAGACAAATTGTACATTTACCGCAAGTCACCGGGACTTAATGAGCTCCTAATGTGTCCCATAGTTCAAGGTTTTTCAGAACGGGCCAGTAACTTAGCAACCACAGCTAAACCTTGACAGGAATAATCATTATTTGTGTTGCAGCTTCAGGCTTCCCCACGATAGGTTTCTTTTTTCCTTCCTGTTGTTGTTGTTTTTTTTTTTTTTTTTTTAAAGGACCCCAGAACCAGGCAGAAAAGCTAAGGCTAGGAAGGGAGAATTTCCCTCCTGCTGTTTTAAGGTCATAAATGGCATGATGGGAACATGAGCCTGGAGATAAGAATTACTTCCCGGAGACACTAAGGAAGGTAATGGGAAAAAGACTAGATAAGGTCATTTCAGGTGAGTGCCAGATGTTTGCTACCTCAATATTTATGAATTCAACATCTGCAGTTTTGGCAATTCACAAATCAACATAAAATTCTCTGATGTATATAGAAAACAAACTCACGGTTACCAAAGGGGAAAGGAGGTGGGGGAGGGATAAATTAGGAGTTTGAGATTAGCAGATATAAACTACTATATATAA
Source organism: Kogia breviceps (assembly GCF_026419965.1). Classification (NCBI taxonomy): domain Eukaryota; kingdom Metazoa; phylum Chordata; class Mammalia; order Artiodactyla; family Physeteridae; genus Kogia; species Kogia breviceps. The sequence continues at coordinate 87,536,724 of NC_081314.1, read as the reverse complement.
AATAGATGGACAACAAGGTCCTACTGTATATCACAGGGAACTATATTCAATAGCCTATAATAAATGATAATGGAAAGAATATGAAAAAGAATGTGTATATATACATAAAATATATATATACATATATAACTGAATCACTTTGCTGTATACTAGAAACTAACACAACTCTGTAAATCAACTATACTTCAATAAATAATAAAAAAATTTTAAAAATTCTCTAATGTATAAAATGTTTTAATATTACTGAGGTACAAATTTGTGACATAAACTCCTTAACAAGCAAGTTGAATGGTTAGCAAGTTAACCTAGCTGAATACCCAGCCTCTTGACTGCAGTCTATGTTAGTTGCTCTATGCTGAAGTATTAAAAAAAGAAACCACTTCATTATAAATGTCTACCACTCCCCATTCCCTTTATTTTATTTTTTTAAAATTTTTTGTGGTACGCAGGCCTCTCACTGTTGTGGCCTCTCCCGTTGCGGAGCACAGGCTCCGGACGCGCAGGCTCAGCGGCCATGGCTCACGGGCCCAGCCGCTCCACAGCATGTGGGATCTTCCCGGACCGGGGCACGAACCCATGTCCCCTGCATCGGCAGGCGGGTTCTCAACCACTGCGCCAACAGGGAAGCACTCCCCTTTCCCTTTAAAACAATGACATGACACTAACAACAAAAATTTCTCAGGAAGATGATGGAAGAAAAGGAGAGCATATCCAAGCTAGCATTAGTGTCCAACCAGAAAATAAACATTTTATAGGATAAACCCTGACACATATGGGGATTCATACAGAATTCTCCAGGTGTTGCTCATAACTTTCAAAGGTCTATCAGAGG